>NW_020450761.1:877274-879743 GCF_003343035.1 Apteryx rowi
CTGCGCGCTCCCGGCGGCGCCTGCCCGCCTGCCTCCCTCCCTGCCTGCCTGCCTCCCTGCCTGCCTCCTTCCCTGCCTGCCTCCTTCTCTGCCTGCCTGCCTCCTTCCCTGCCTGCCTTCTTCCTTCTCTTCCTCTCTTCCCCTTTTTCTTCCTTCACCCGGGAAGGAGTGAAGGATTCACCATCTCGCACACACAGGAAACCTGCTGGGAAAATTAGGAATATAAGGCAATGTCCCGCTTCTGTCTCCTTTTCACTCATGTCTGCTGATATACACTGCGGTCGCTTTTGTTTTAAGGGATTAAGAGGACAGAGATTGCAGGACAGCAAGGGAAATGAAGTCAAAAGAAGATGAATGGTCTTTTATACAGCCATTGACTTACAATTATACCCCACCCGTGTATGTCCACATGTACTACGTGTAACTCCCAGGCTATTTAAATGCTGGAGTGCAAATGCACCTGATCTCTGTCTGTATAAAGCCCTCCAGAGAGTAAGGCTTTTGTGATGAGCTGAGGTATTGCCTCTGATGGCAGACATGCAGCTTCATTAGCACAGCCCGAGGAGACCAGCCAACCAAGAAAAGTTACCAGCTTTACCTCCTTGCACCAAAAGAGAAAATTCTGCTCTGCATACAGAAAGTAGCCATGTAATACACTGAGGTTTTAAAGAAACCAGTGATACAGAAAATCAGAATAGCCATAACCAACTGGACTGCTGATTAAGTCTCTCACTGTACTCATGACTGAATCTAATCCTGCAACTGAAAATACAGCAGACAAATACCATGCTCACAGATGTTAAGTAACACAAAAAGCTGTCTGGGTAAGCTGCACAGCAGTGTCAGAGCAGGCTCAGTTTTATAGCCCAGAGGACAAATCACTGCAGGGCTGATGCAGAAAACAAAGATACATGTAAAATTGATGTGCTTTTATAAAGGGAAATTTAAAACACCAGTGAATTTGCTTAAGGTATTTCAGTCTATCTTGTGTGAGGAAATGGGAGTAAGCCCATCTAAGAGAACAGAGTGTACTGAGGGCATATAAACAGTACAATAAAATATTAGAGTGCCTAACTGATTTCTGATAGAAATAGATACAGTAAAACTTTATGAGATATTCTTTTTGGAATGTATTTATTAATGATGCTTTTTTCCCACCAGCTCTATATTCAGAACCTTGCTATGTATTATAGCATTGATAGATCCCAGCCAATACATTTTTTAAAAGTTTAATAGGAAAATAGTGTTCATGCTTCACAAGAAAGCATGTTAATACCAAACACAGCTGAGACTGTACCAAAAGAAAGATGAAAAATACAAAAGAAAATCCTAGCAACTGTTTGCTTTGAGCAAGGGTATTAAGGATGAATCATAGAAAACAAAAACGATGCCTTGAAGAATGACAAATTCAACTATCTAAAAAAACCCAAAACAAAATTATGTGCATTTATACAATCTTTTTTGTTCTTAACTCAATGTCAGATGCATTGCATCTGACCTAGATTTATGATAATTTAAGGGAGTGGCATCTTAAAACTAATTATAATGCTACCTGAGTGGGTGATGAGCATGTATTAAAGTTTCGCAGATTTGCATCACAGTACTGTTTTCTGTCTATCTTGTTTGTTTGTTTAAGCTCAATGGGATAAAATGGAAGTTAAAAAGATATCCAAAACAAAGGCAATATGCTTTTGGGGGGAATATAAAACAAACCAGCAAGAGAGGGTCAGGATTTATCAAGGAACATTGGCTGAATGCATAAAGTCCGTCAAGAAATTGCTGCAGTGCTTTTAGATAGCAGTATAATAAAGTCTACTACTAAAGATCTGATCCTGCAAATCCTTCTGCACACATTTATCTTTATGTGAGTTGTCCCACTAAAGTTATTTAGACTGGTAAAATAAGAACTAGCTGGATAAAGGATTGGAATGAAATTAGGAATACATGAGAAGCTCACATGACAAAAGCTTACATGACAATTACAGAGGAAGGAGCATCGAGAACAGATACTAGCCAGCTCTGGCAGCGTAAAGAACATAGATTATTTGAGTGAGATGGCTTTTTAATCTGTGTGTGGGCAATTGGCAGAACATGCAGGGATTCTCAATGCCTGCTATTTCTGTGGTAGCTTCTCAGATTCACGATGCATTATTAACAAATGCTCTAGAAAAGTTCTTAATGACAATCTGAAAGTTGACACCTTTTCCTTGTATCTTTATACTAACACCAATAGGATTTCAACAACAATCCTGGTTCCTGGTGACCTGCCCACCCGTTATTTCCATGGCTCGTGAGTAGGCAAGCTGGATAGAAACAAGCAATTGTTTAAAGTACTGCCTGAGCAGGCATAAAACAAGTGGGGAGCATGTTTGAATTGTGTGACAGGGCTCAAGGTGAGCAAAGACTTTGCAGCATTTTTTGCTATAAAACTGCAGAGCCGAGAGTGAGACTTTCTATTCTGGGACAAAT
>NW_020450761.1:879763-987416 GCF_003343035.1 Apteryx rowi
TCTTTGCCCAGTTTCTTTTCTCTTATCTGGAAAAAAAAAAGGAGAAGAAAAAAGAAAATGAATCCCCCCAAAAACTAAATCTGAGTAACCCCAAAGTAGTAGTTAGAGTGGTATGGGTAAATATGATTGTGCCAACCAAAGTAGTCCTTTGCATTACAATGTTCTAACACATTTTAAATACTATTTTTCTTGAAAGAGCCTACTAAGATTGTGCCCACAGACAGGGAACTTGTGTATATGAAGATGGCCAGGCTGCTCCTCATACTGCCATTGGCACTATAAATGTCTGTTGGTGATAAGCCCAGTAATGCAAATTTCTGTTCCACCCACAGCCGTGCTTCATCTGCTTTTCTTCTGCTAAACGCATTCAGTGCCTCTCCTTTCTATGCCAGCTGTATTCATGTATTTGCTATGCATGCCTTTGTGCCCACAAGAGCTTTCTGTTCAATCGTTCTAACATTGCCCTGACTTTAAAGTAGCCATTGATTGCATGATCTTGCACATTTGTTTCTCTTGATGACACAATGATACCCATGGACCTACAGTATCTTTGCTGTGCTGCAAGAAATGCATTGAAAGCAACACTCTGTTTTACAAACTTGCATGTAAGCATACAACCCTCTGCTGTCAATTGCACAAACCCATTCATTGTTAAGTCTCATCTATTTTGCTGAAAGTGTTGCCTAACATTGCTCTCTAAGCAGCAGGTGGGGTCTATGGTATGAAATGCTTTTAAAGGAAGGTTTTCTGCATGTAAAACGTATGAAGAAAACAAGCATCCACGACATTTGGATGCCTATTTTCCTCATTTTTGACCACAACTGTGGCAGGTTAACCTGAACATACAAACACTTCTTCAGAGTGCATTCCCGAACCACGAGATTGCCTTTCATTCCGAAAGTGTTGCAGACACTACAGGTGTAGAGAGGATACTCTCTGTCTGGAAGCACTTGCATGACACAGAATGCTACTGTAAAAAGCTTAAGGCACACCTAACCTACAGTTATGGTTTATTCCACAGGGCCTTATTTGTGCTTGTCAGGAAAGGCAGCAGCACGAGACACTTAGATCATATCCTTAGGGTCCAACATAGCAAACAATTCCTGACTTTCAGACCCCTTTTATTGCACTCATCCCTTAAACATGCCCACCTCTTGTTAGGATACAAAGGCCCCACAGTTCTTACTGGAGGAGGCAAAATGACTGCATCCAGCTGGAGCTAATGGGCACTACAGGCTCCTCTCTAAGGCCTTCTCTTGCTACTACTTCACTACATGGCAATAGAGTCTTCTCTTTATGGTACCTCAGCTGTTTCACCACCTTTCTCAAGCTATTGTATTTTATGTACTCCTGTGGTTTGGGCAATGCTGCATATGCTCTTCTTTCTGCTACAGAAAAAAGGAATTAAAGACCCAATTCCCAGTATAAGCAGCAGAGTAAGAACAAAGGAAACAGTTTCAGTAAAAATGTAGCATGGAAGAAAAGGAAATGGCAAGAGTATGGGCAAACATGAACTTTCATCTCTGATCCACAAACTTAATTCCCCCTTTAAATTTTCTCAAAGTAAAAGGGAGGAAAGCATTTCCAAGTAAATGCCTTGAACTGAAGACCAACATACTTGATTTAATTACTTTTTGAATCACCTGTTAGCTTTGAAAAGGATGTTTCCCTATGTCACAAGTTATCTGGAGCATTCAAATTCTTGTTGGATTTGGGTTTTTTATATGTCTGTGTATATATATACACACACACGTATATTTTATTTACAGCTGTAAATTTATCCTCAGTGGAATTTATCCTCAGCACCTGTAGCATGATTTAGTGTTAGTCTTAAGTTTTGCTTTACCTCGTGTTTATTTACATTGCTCTAACAGCACTTCTACAGAATGAACTTCATAGTTAGAACTCGAAAGTTTTAAAATTAACATGGGGATTTCCCTCCAGGTTGAAAACAAACTTGTTTTCAACCTAGAAAAATGTAACTTCAGACTGCCTTGGTGACACTCTACCATAGTGAAGGCTTGGTATTATGGTCCTTYGTTTAAGGTTTCACCAAAATAAAGCCTTCCTGATCGTTAACTTTCTGGAATGCATTACTCTCAAATGTGATATGCATTTCTGGAAAAAGCATTTGCACTTTCCACTTCCTTCAGGGTAAGTTTCTGTTTACAAGCTTAGCAGCAGCCCTCCCACCCCCCATTAAAAAGCAGCAACAGAAGAATAACGTGGTCTTTCTTTTCACAATTCAGTGCATCTGAAGTGAAAGCAAGGAAAAAAACCTCAGCCTCTCAGTCTCTGTTCCTTTCCCTTCCCTCCAAAAAAGAGRAGAGGATGGAAGGTGTGGCAAAAGATACACACCATTTAAAGTTCTCTGGCTCTCATGAGAGTCTTCACCCAGTAGCAGAGGAAAGCAAGTTGCTTCATAAGATTTTACTACCACCTTCGAAAGGCAGTCAAACATGCACCTACTCTTGTGTGTGCTTGGTACCTACTGGACAAATATAATGGAATAACCAGACAATTTAGCCTCGCAGTTTAAATCCGATTACAAAGAAGAGGGAAGAGTAATCTATTTTGGCTTGCTATTTTGACCGAAGAGCAATGATTTTGCTCTTCAATAAAAGTAGTAAACTACAGTTGTGATGTGGCCTTCTTCCATGACAAAACTTCTAATTAGCCAACATCCTAAGATTAATATCAGCCCCTCTTAACTTCAAAACACATTTTAGAGAGTATATATTTTCCTCAATCCATTTTTGATTTTGGGTCTCTGATGATTTAATAAGAATGGCTTTCTAGAGAATGAACTTTTTGATTCTAAATTTACTAAGTAACTGTTTTCAGGTCACTTCTCCCTTACTATTACCTTGGAGCTATCCACTCAAGCAGTCGTGCCACAGAGCAGTTACCTAATGCACTAATTTTATATATAGCYGCATGTTTAGTGATGGTACAGAAAGACAGCTATCATAACTATTATTTCTATTGCTTTCAACCAGGAAGAATGAGCATCTCCTTGCTCATCAGAGTTCACCATCACTCAGAGAGACAAACACTAGTTGCATACTGGCATCTCCTGCTACAATAAAGGCAGATTTTRCCAATTTAATACCACTTTCACTATGGTTTGATAACACTGGGTCTTTGGGGACAATATTCACTGAAGTTCTTTACATCCTTCATCATCTGCTGTGAAACTCTAAGTTGCCAAAATGGTGCCTCCCCTCAACTAAGAAGTTAAGAGGATCATGCTGAACTAGTCCTGGATTTAAAAACACCCAAGACCTGCAGATGAACTTATGCTTTGCTCTTTCCACCAACACAGTCACCAAGAACTTCAAAGTCAGAAGCTTTGTTGATTCTCCATTTATTTTGAGAAATACAAAATATGAAACCTAGTTTACAGTTCTGGCACAAAAATGATGAAGCAATAAGCACAAAGATTCTTTTTACAAAAAACGCTATACATTTTTAAGATTTAAAAGTGCCTGTAGTTTTTCACAGCAAATAACTTTATTTACCTATATCCTTTTTCTTAGTAAAATAATATATTTATTCAAATTGCACATGAACACCTTGGTGAAGTAAACTATATGTAAAGTTACAATAAAATCTGTATTTAAAGCAAACAGTCATTAGAAACTACATCAAATGGAAGAGATTTGGTTCAACTATCAAAGCCTAAATTGAATCTTAAAGATTGACGGGGGGGGGGGGGGGGGACGGGACGGGACAACACATTGACAGATATGACACAGGTATGGATTAAATTACCAACAATTTGACAAAAAGTGATAAAGCCTGTAAGTTCTTCACAGATCTAATACACTGCTAAAATCTTTAGATGCAAGGGTTTTACTACATTTAGACTGGCAAAATTTGCAGGCTGTTAATCATTTTTCCACAAGACTACAAGGCATCTCCTTCACTTAATATTGGACCTTAAAATGATCATGTTGGTAGATCAAGAATGGGCATAAGAAAACAAAGTGCCAAAATTGTATTATGTTGATGTAGTTACAAATTACTGTTTTGACAACAAGACAGATGCAAAGTTTATCAGTTAAAGTGAACTGCAGTAATTTGCAACAATAAAAATGAGAACACTTAAGGTTTATTTTTACTCTTAAAAAAAAAAAAAAGAAAACACAACACCCACAAAAACAAAAAAACCTCACTGGCCTGGTTCAAACTTCCAGAATTGCTGAGGGGTTTAATATACAGTTTTACAGTCAATGCAGCTGCTTGCACTGTGCAAAATTAGGTGTCAACTTAGTAAGTCTCTACCAGACCAGGGCCACAACTTCCACCCAGTATTATTCTTCCCTCTTTAAAAATACTTGTACTGAATTATATCAATCATTATTTGGAGAAGTGTTCAGTCAAGACTTTCATAAAAAGTGACTGGTGATTTAAGATGTCCCACATGAAATATCTTAAGAGGCCCAGTTTTCACAGTGTGTGTGCGCTATGACTTTCTGGATTATTATTACCGTTTCTTGAATGCAAACTCTTTAAGAGCCCAAGTTGAAGATCCAAAAATTCAAGTATCTACCAAAGTCTTATTGGTTTTAAGTCCTGACCTTCATGCTTGTGTTGATGTAAAGTCATTTTCATTAGCATTTCTTTCAAACTACAAAACAACCGATTCACCCATTCTGGTATCCTCTTGCAGATGTTCAAAAAAGTATTTGATTTACATCAACATCTGATAAAAGATAAAAACTAACATGGATAATAGGGTCCCAAAAGCATTGGTACGTCACTTTAAGAAACATAGCAACACTGACAATGGATGCATGATAAATGCTCCATTATATGCCATTCACATTAAGCAGCACAGAAAATGCTTATGYGGACTAGATTTCTTTGCACTAACACTCAGTTGTTTAAAAATACAGGAATACATGCTATTCTCAAAATTAATATAGGCATGCACAACTTCACATATCTAAAAAAACCAGGAGGCAGGTCCTAAAGTGTAGGCTTTGTGAAGAATTCCACAATGTCTCAACATTTGCAATCTAATGCAAGTCTAACCAAATTAAATGAGACTGCCAATGTGACAGCCACCCAACTATTGTTTGTAAACCAGATATTGAAGCAAGTTTAGTCCACGCGAACAAAAACAAGCGATCAACTGAATTGAGAAAGGGAAAATAAACAGCCTCAGTAAGTTACATTTTAAAGTTCTTCCAGTTAATAACCTATGGTCTTTCATCTTAGTTTAATTGAGTACTCCTCCTTAAATGGGTGTAGAGAGTATCTTCATAAAAATAATCAATTTTGCCTATTTGGTTGTAAATTCTACTTTTGAGGAAGTGAAAGTGCCAAGTTTTACCAGCAATTATGGATTCAGAATACGGACTGAAAATATGACATTTAAAAACACAGCAGAGTTAAATATAAAGTTGCAGCTTTTGAGAGAAAAAAAAAAAGGCTCACAAGGCACTTGCTATAGTGGTCCGTTAAATGAACAGTATATACAGTGCACCCTCAAAACATCAGTGTTATGCATCAAGCTTTTTCAGTTAGAAACTTAGATTTATTAGGAACAACCATTGGGTTCTGTGTATTCCGGCACAGTTATGCAGCAGCCTTGATTCATACAATGTAAGTGAAAAATTAAGAGAGAAGAGAGTAATTTAAACCAATTCCTGCCACCTGAAAGTTTTTTGTGAAGTGATAAAAGTAAGTATGGAATGCCATTCTGACACCCCCCTCCCTACCTACCCCAAAAGCTACATTCCTGCTACTGGAAAAGCCCAGCATTTTAATTACAAGTGATTTCATCATCAACTAGTTTGGCTCATCATTTGCAGTTTTTAAAAATAACATCCAGAACAGTAGCGTAATGCTACTTTCCTTTCCAGAACAAAAATTGGCAGGTAAGAAAATAGTAAGTATCTGAAAAAGTTATACACTAATTTCAATGGCTTAAAACGTTGAAAGTCATAAAACACTTGTGATACTGGTTTGATTTTTCTGTTCACAATATACTTCAAAGGCCAGAAGAGCTACAGACTCAGTCACATCTCCTAGCATTTCTCTGTGGGAATGGGTTCTTCATCTCCCTTTAGAAAGTATGTATACATTAATGCATACTTCTTAATTACTCCCAGACTGAGAAGGCTTAGATCATACAAATATATCTGCCATCTTAAGGTTTCCATACTTGCATGTTGAATAGAATAAGGAAAGTCGTCATGGACAGAAGAATCTGTAGATTTGCCAAAGAAAAAGTTAACATTCTAAATTAAAAACAGTCCCAAGATGTTAGCAACAAGTACCAACTTGTTGAAGGGACTTCAATCTACTTCAGCCCAGAAAATCATGTTACTTATTTTGTCTGTAAGCACCAATGTAAGAAAACTTAAGCATTTGTCCAGAATTACCACACATAGTCCATTCTGAAACTCTCCTCTGCAGATCATTTAAAAGAAGTTCCCAAAATTTTCTCCAACTCAAAATCACAAAAAAAGCTAATCCTCACTCACACTTTTGCATAGTTTGGCATTTKCTGGAATTGTACTTTCATTTTCATTCTTTGCTTTTGAGGGGACTCATCTGTCATATATCCAAATACTTTCAATCTAAAGCCTTCAGGAGAGTCCCACTTCAGCAGCAGGCTGTCCAGGACTGTTTAACATTCTTCTTTGCATTTAACAATAAAGATTATTCAGTTTTATCTGCACTTTCAGACTTTTCCCTTTGCATCATGCAGCGACGAACTATGCTGTCAAAACTTCCTAGGTAAAATAGGCCAATGATGCGAAAAATGCCCATGCAAACAACCTGGAAACAGAGAGAAATTCATTTAACATCCTGTGATTGTAGCATATTATTTACCCATGAAATAAAAAATAAGTTTCAGGTAGGTATGCAATTTAACCTCAGAAAGAACAAACTCATGAAAACCATCAAACCACTGTTTAACAGTTCGGGACTGAGTAGCAGGTACTAGTCTTAGCTTTCCTGCCAACTTGCTGCTTCAGCTTGAAAATATTAGTTCAGTCTCCTAAACCCATCTCCACCCTATCAAGAACCATTTGATGGAAAAATAATCAATGTTGCATAACATTTTACATTTTCAAGTGTTTTAGATTATAAAACTGTGATTATATGGCCTTCCCAAAATTACCTGCTGAAGACCTTCAGTAATAGAAGTGACTGGTGACATTCCACTGGTCAATATTGATAGCATGTAACCATCTGATCCAACTGAGCTATTAAAGTTCCCTTGCTGGATAGGAGAAAAACAGTAATTAAGAAAAAAGTTATTTACTCAGTTGGGGCAAATCACAATGTGGCTTATTTTAACATTACTCTCACTGATCTTAGTTGACTTAAGTCAGTAAGAAGAAATATTTATATGTAAAAAAAAAATATTAATACAATTAAAATCAGAAAATTAAAAAATATTCTGTGCTATGCAGCAACACCGATACCAAAAGAAATTCAATTAAAAAATGGACTTCTCTTTAGAGAAGTGTGCTAAACTACTGCAGATTTCTTTGAGATAGAGAAAAGACTAAATTCCTTCTTGAAACATGCTTACAGGTGGAGAAAAATATATTTACAAACAGGGAGAACAAAGTGCAGAGATGGATTATATCCTGTCAGAGCACTCATTACTACTGTAACTGAAGAATAAAATGCTGCTTGCCTTTTGTTTAGGATTAGTTTGCCAATACAGGAGGAGGGTTTTTTTTTTCCTCTTTTGGTTATTTGAAATGCTAGGTATGCTTTCATCTATGCCAATGATTTTAATTTGCTCTCCTCAAAACCGCAAAACACACATAGCTTGCTAAGCAATTCAGCTGGCAGGAGAAAAAGGAGAGGAAGACACCAAAAAAAAAAAAAAGCAATTTTTTTTTTTTTGGACTGATCATAAGGAAATGGCAGCTCTATAGCTCCAACTCTCAGACTTCTTCCATTTGTTTCTAGCAGACCTCATGCAAGGAGAAGACTTTCTGGAACACGTGGGACTAGATCCATGGAATGGAGAAGTGAAAGGAGAAGATGATGTTCCTGAATCAGGGTTTGGAATGAATCTATGCATAGCAGAGGATATGAAATTTGGTTATTTCCCCAAGCACACCTGAAAGGACTGTGAGTTCCCACAGCACAGAGCTACATTTAACTTGTCTTTTAGTATCTCAACTGATGGCTTGAGTGCAGGGAAACCATACCTGCCACCAGTGCTGGAGGGATGAGATTGGTTTCCCGTAAACACCAACACAGAATGCTGTGTGAGGCTGTACTGGATATTAAAACTCACCACCCCAAAAAAGACATTGTGAAGTTTTTGTAATACTTTTTACAAATACAGCRCACAAACACCTGCTGCAGAGGTAGGTCACGTTGAAGTGTATTTGGAAGTGTAAAAATAATTACAGTTTTTAGGATTCAACTTCTAGGCTTTTAAGGAAATGAGATTTCATATGTTTCAATTCTGAGTTGCCTATAACCAAACAAAACAGTGTCCTTGGTGCCCATTTCTTCTCATTTTCTTAAAAAATGCAAGCTTTCCATAGCACAAATCATAAGGAAAACTCAAAGGCAACATTCCCTTAACTATTAAGGGCAGGATTTTATGTATTTTAATCACTCAAAAATCAGATGCTAAAAGCCAAAAAAGGCTATATTGCCTTCATTTATTGTAAAATTATTTCAAAATTAACTCAGGTTCAAGATAAATAAGAAAGTTAAGGAAGCTCTGAGGTTAGACAAATGCCATTTGAGGCATTAAAAAGTCAATAGAGTTTAATGCTTTAAAGAAAGTCTAACTCGTCTTTGAGACATGACATCATACTGCTGCATCACCTTGTTTTGTCTAATGCACAACTTCAGACACTTTTTAGTTCCAAGAAATTGTATAAAATCATTTGTGGGCATGGTGGCAAGAAGAGAACAAAGAAAATACTTCCCTTCCAAACTAACCAACAAAGAACACTGTTTCAGGTAAGATAAGTGATTTTGTATTTAGCTTAAGTCATTCTCTTATATTTTTAAACAGGCATTATGTGTAATCCTAGTCTCTCCTACAAAGGTCTTACTTTAAAAAGATAATTTACTTACTATGGCATCTTTGACTATAACTCTGGCCACTTGTTCCGCTTGGCAAACAGATGAGGTTTCAGAAATTAGCTTCGTCTCTAAGGGCTTTAGTAGAAAAAAGAGTACAAGTTTGACAAACAACACAGGAAAAAATATTGAGATCAAATTTTGTTTTGTATCTTTTGTCATGGATGACACCATCATTGGTGTTAGCAAGTGGTATCATATTGCCAGCTAAAAAAAAAATCTACTTTTAAAAAAAGGTGAAAGCATCTTCATAAATAGTTTAATTTCATGAAGGGAACTGCCAACTTTGGTTTGAGTAGTAGTATTTTTTTCTTATAGTTTATTACTAATAAAATATTAAAAAGCTTTTTTTTTTCCCCCCACAAGTATTTTATTTTCAACATAAACTATCAAAATGTTTAAACTATGTCTTCAACACATGAGGAGGTGTGTTCATTTGTGATTTGTGCTAGAAAGGAAGAACAAGATAGGCCTAAAACATTTTAAGCTCCTACAAAACAAAGTCATACATAGGKTTTTTTTTGTTTGTTTTTTTATTTCTCAAATTCCATATGCCAGCATCCACCACAATCCCTCTTTGTATTTTACTACTTCGTGTTTTATAGTATTTATGCCATTTTACCTCATTAGCAGAAAGCAATTATGGCAGTCATTTTAGCAACCATAATACCTTTTACAAAAACAAAAGTCTGGTCTGGTACAAGAACAAACGCAAAAATATGTTTTAAAGTATTTTAGAAGCAAGTTTGTCATTCATGTTCTTTTTAAGAAATTAAATGATGATGGAACTAAATGCATGGCAACCTGTTTAACTGTTTAATATATTAAGATAGATGGTTCTGTTGATAGAGCAAAATACTAAATTAAAAAAGAGCAAGTCAACATGTTGTAATGGCTAATTCAGTTAAATTTGATAAAAGTTTAACTTGAACATTCAAGCCTAGTCAAACAATGGGAGTAGTTTAACATTCATGAACAGCTCTGAGGAGATCAATCCTTTTCTTAAAAACTGACACTGACAAAGCTAACTGAAAAATTGTTCTTTTTTAATATTTGTGTTTTAAGCAAAAAAAAAAAAAAAAAATCAGCGACTTTGTCAGAGGAAATCACAAACACCTTTTATGTTTTCCTCCAGAGATATGGCTTATGACATCAGAACTGCATCTCATTACCCCTAAGTACTTTTGATCCCACCTGCCAATATCAACCAAATCTGAAAGAGGTATAGAGATTTCAAAGGCAGTTATACTATAAGGTTTATGAAAATCAGCAGGTGTTCAGRAGAGACAGACTAAAGTTAATGACATGTTGAGGACAAAGCAAGCAAAACTCATCCATTAAACACGTGATGGGGCTAGTCAGCTAGCCAAAGCACTGTTTGTCTAGCAATTATCTTGAAGAGAAAGGTGTAACAAACATGAGAAAGATGTACCCTGGTACCTGACATTTTCCCCCCACACCCAACATACACACTCCAATTTTAGTATTAAGGAACAGATCTATCTGAAGAACAATGGGGGGGGGGGGAACCCACCAGAAAATCCCTGTCTCTTCCAGGTCTTAAACTGAACGTAAGCAATGGGTACAGAGAAAACAGTCAATCCTAAAGAGATGCAAATCACAATAACGGACATTCTAAACTAAGTAGCATTGAGTATACGTAACAATAATGTTAGAGCAACACAATAATGCAGAGATTTGAGGTGCACTAGTCAACTATCAAGCTAGGAACAAATCACCTGAAGACTTCATGTGTGCTAAAACAAAGCCTAAAGCTATACTTAAAAGCTTTTTTTTAAAAAAACAAACCAAAAAAAAAAGATAAGCAAAATCTTATTGGATCTGTTCTTTTAAAAAAAGAGTAATCTTAGATTAACAGTGCATTTTGCTGGTGACTATTTCCATGAAATAGACTATTATGAAGAGAACATAAATCCTGAAGAAGGTGCAAACTATACAAATATCTGCAGATATCTAATTCTGGCACTTTATGTGGGTGTGTGGGAGGATATATTTAATATAGAATAATTATCTGAAAGAAATGAAGTAAGAATTGTGTTATACAGTCCCTGCTGTTCCTATACAAAGGGTGAAAGAAAATGGAATTGAACCCCAAACTGAACTTCCTATAACATACAATGTTAGAGAGGTCATCTATAAAAGGTTGATCTACTTAGATATGAGATTTATAGCTCACAGTATGCAAAGAGTAGATACATTTTCTCTTGTTAAATGAGACTTCATTTTGAACAGGGTGCCCGAGTATGCACCTCCCCCACCCTTTTTTGATTTACACTTTGTGTTTGGACATGTCACATAAGAGGCAAACAAATTTTAAAGGTCAAAGCATTAATTTTTAAGTCGAGTCACAAGAAAAAGGCCTACTGCCAACACACCTTTCTGAAAAGCCATACTGTCATCTGCACTACAAACACAATGCAAGAGAGTTTCCATCCTACTTTAATACTGGACACAATTTAATACTCGCCATTGTCATTGGGTATATTTACACAGAAGGGTTGGTTTGCAGTTTGCTGAAGGAACTGAGGTTCATTTTGATCTGTCACAACTATCAAAACAACAGTATTTTATTAAGAGGTAAGACAAGGATAATTTTGGCTTATTAAGCTTTTATACCAAAACAAATTGTAGTGTTTTTAAAGTTTACTATTCCATAGCAATATTTAGACAGCGTACAGAGACTTTACAATGCATTTCAAGTAAAGGTAAGCAATTATTCCATTTAAAGCCAGAACAATAAACTACACAAAATTATCTCACAAGCTATTTAATTCTGAATAGTCAAGTTGATACAATTCAAGTATTTCTTAAAATCTTGATGTGCACTAACTTCAGAAGTAGTACAGAAATGAATGAAATCTGAAATGCATTGCTTACTATGAAGCAAAGCTCTAGAAACATTACAGTATCATTTAAGAGTTAATTTACCTTTGTTTTACTTTCTTCTGCAAAGCCAGGTGTGTCAGTATCTGGAGGATAGGCCACTGTTATGTAGATATTATATGGTTTTACCTGTATTTTTACAGAAGTAAACGTTATCTCAATAAGGGACCTGTAAGCATTGTCAACATAAGTTTGTTAATTTCCCTTGTATTGATGAAATATAGCAAGCATGAGTTTAACTGCTTGTAGCTTTAAGTCACCCTTACATTCAGCACTTGAAAGACTGGAGTTACGTCTAATGAGGAAGCAAAACAGCAAAGAATTACAGAGCCAGCTGTGTTTTTTTGTTTAATAAAATCTCTGTAAAAGCTTTGTATTTGACATAAATTATTTGATAATTTCAAATGCTTTTTAAGACATTTAGGAGGAATATAAAAAGAGTTTAGCTCTATAATTTTAGAGATTTCAGTTTTAAACAAAAACCAAACCATTGCTGAACACCAGAACCCAACTTTCATAAAGTCAAGGCCAACAAGGGTTTCACTGAGGCTGATTAGCATGCATTTTTGTTGTTGCTTGTGCCAATATATTTTCACTGCTGGACAAATATGAAAAAAAATGACAAAAATATAAAACTCAAGTCTGGTATCTTTAAGAGGTATACTGAAGTCACTAGGCTTTTGAACCCATGAAATAAACTTGGAAGTGGTCAAAATCTCAGTAAACAAAAAAGTCAGTAAAAAATGTGAGAAAAGGGAAAGTCTCCAGGTAAGGATTGCATTTAGTTATGTATTTGTACATATTTGTCATAGAAGTGCACCACTCAT
Source organism: Apteryx rowi (assembly GCF_003343035.1). Classification (NCBI taxonomy): domain Eukaryota; kingdom Metazoa; phylum Chordata; class Aves; order Apterygiformes; family Apterygidae; genus Apteryx; species Apteryx rowi. Next base: position 892,582 of record NW_020450761.1, read on the forward strand.
GGAACTACTACAGAAAAACTACAATACAAATTTGTACTGCAGTGCAAGTAAACAAGCTTTTAATGAAGGTATTCAAAGAGTTAAGATAAATCAAAGTGTTATAAAGCCCTAAACATTTTTTACTTATATTACAAAACATTCTATAGGAAAATACTTACAGAAATGCCACACCACCATAGGCCCATGAACTCCCTATTTTTAATTTTGAAGAATTCAATCTTCACAAAAAATACCTGTCACCAGCTTTATATTCAAGGTGTCTGAAGAAAGACCCTTCAGTCACATGGTTCTATTTAGCAGCCCAGAGCAGTTTAGAGGCAGCTTTACCCCACATTCTTATCCTGATCAAGGCGTAAAACTACACTGAACAGAAACCAGTAAAAATGACGACTGTGCAAGCGTGTAGAATCAAACAAGAACACTTAATAAATACACTCTGGACAGCCAAAATACATGCACTTAACAGAAGAACAAGAGCTGAAGTCTTTCATATCAATTTTACCTGTCTTACTACAATGATGTACTTACCAATCTTGCTCCATCGAACAGTGGGGAAAAAAAAAAAAGGTTGTTTTTCTTTGGTCATGAGCTGAACATAGGCTTAGATCATTGAAAAATAAAAAGTTCACATCTACCAAACTTTAAAAAAAAAAAAAAAATGAACCACTGTCAACCGATTTTTTTTGTGGACGATCATTAAGTTTAAGTTTGAAAAGTTTACTGTTTCATAAGCTTCACAAAGCATTTACCATGGCCTCAAACAGCTTAGGAATCACTGACTTTAGTAGTGCCTGCTCATACATTCATGGAGCCTTCAAATACCATTCTGCTCTCATAATAGAACTTTGAGATAGACTTTTCACTCAGGAGACTTAAAATCTAAGTCCTTTTAGTTTTTAAAAAAAGAAAAGTTTGCACACATGGTGATCTTTAGTTTTAAGAACAAACTGAACCTATTTCTTATGCAACTGAAATCAGCTTACTTTCTGCAACCCCATCCGGAGCAATATTTTGTTTAAAAGGAAAAACGCTTATATCATTGCACACATACCTCCATTTGCAGGGCTTCAGCCAGTCCTCGAAGAGCAAACTTTGTTGGAGAATAAGCCGTATAACCAAATAGGCCCAATTGCCCAGCCTGAGATGATACAAACACAATCCTTCCCATCCGTCGTTCCTTCATGGTAGCAATTACCGCACGACTTGGGTAAACACTACCCAGATAATTGACTCYCATTAATCTCTGTACAAATGATATTAATATGGTATTTGAGCTATACAGATTCAGAAGCCTTCAGATGTTTGGTATCATTTCTCAAAGAACATTTCAGGCTGCTTTAATAATAAGCTTAACCAGGTTTGTAGTTCCATCAGCTAGCAAAGAAGAACAATTGCTTTCTAATCTATGGCTTCACAAACTGTTTATAGCTAAGAATCTCACCTCAAGCCAAAAAAAATCCACTCAAACAAGTCTTAATAGCATTTAGGATACTGATAATACTGTGAAACAATGGCCTTCATGGAAAAAAGAAACATATTTTAGGAAGAATCTGGCTTAAATGGTGTCCAGGAAGCAATCCATTTATGCATGATTTATGAAAATACTGAAATGAAAGTTTAAAAAGCTTTCTAAAACAGGAAACAAAAAAAACACCTATGTATTTACACATTTTAGAGATTTTAATCTTTGACAGGATAAAGGGAAGTCTTTAATTTCATTCTCTAGAAGGTCTAAAACACAACCAGTAGGTTGTACCATCCATGTGTGTGTGGGGGGGAAAAAAAATCAATAAGGTAACTAAAACTTTTTTTTTTTGGGGGGGGGGGGTGTCTCTGTCACTCCATCACAGCAACAACTTCTCAAGGTGCTTCAAACTACAAACATTTTGGGCACCTCAGAGTTGAACACTGACAACAGTCAGATTTTTCTGAAACAGGTAAAAAGTATGAAAAAAACATGTTCAACAGAGGGAAAAAMACAAGACTGTGAAATTCAGTGCCTTCCACAGTGTATTAGGTTACAAAAAAACATGTCAGGCTCTTTTGCCATCTTGAGGACTCACCCTGTACCAAATGGAGAATTCACTATTCTAACTTATCAGTGGACCAATAGTTATGTGAAAAAACAATTACAACCCTTGCAAATTTAAAGATAGGTTCTAGTTCAGAAAACTATCACAAATCAAGGGTATAACTATTCATACAAAGTCTGTAAAGGCACATGAATGTGGTCTAATTGTTGGAACAGTTGAATAAAAAAATCATTCATACAATAAAGTATGTTCACTTACTTCAAAAGAATTCACTTCAAYGTCCTCAAATTTTCCTGTAACTGATGTTCCTGCACAGTTTACAAGCAGGTCAACTGGCCCCAGCTTCTCTTGAGCCTGGAACAGGAAACAGGTTAAGATATTCATTAGCGAGAATCTTCCTATAGCACAAAAATCATAGCTACAAGTATCATTATAAGACATTATTTCCATCAGAAATACATTGCACACAGTTAAGCTTCTTAAGAAACCCAGATAAATCAGTTACTTCCTTACCTGTTTTAGAACATTCTCCACCAGTTCGTAGTCCTTAGATACATCAACAGAAATACACAGCACAACCTAAAAAATGAAGATGAAAGATTATTTTACAACATACTAAGCCAAATAACTGTGGACTCCAACCCTTTAAAAAAAATGAAACAGAACCCAACAATTTATCTTTTCCAGCAAACCAAAAAGTAATTTTGGACATAACAGTTAGTATTCCTCCCACACTGAAGAAAGCAATATCCCCACTCCCTTTATTCTAGTAAGATAAAGGTTTTGTTAATGTATGAATAAGCACTTCATGATCCTCAAAGCAGCTACTCATGTGCAAAATATAATTTCTAATTTACTGTATTAAGACACACTATGGCTTAAGTTACTTACCTAAAGTTTAGTAATAAATATTCTAGGTAAGGCAGTCAAAATCCCCCAATTTAACTTTCATTAGTACTAAACACAAGTCAAAACACCCGTGTGGCCTAGCCTTATTTTTAAGGAAAGAAAAAAAACCAAAAAAACAACCAACAACTTTTGCAAATCACAGAAGACCATGATTGCAGAATCTTGCTCTGAAACTGCAGAATCAACACTGCAAAAGGCATTTCCTGAAACTTACAAAGGACAAGTGTTAAAAAAAAAGCTGATAACTTTAATACCACTGATGCACACTACCCACTTTTTTCTTTTCTTTTTTTTTTTTTGAAGAACAAATTAACTTTAGCTGCATACTACTTAATTGGGACATGTCAGGGATAGAGTTAAAAAAAATTTCTCTGAGAAACTGACTGGTGGCACAATGTCACAAATATCTAAGAAGTGAAGCCACACATATATGGGAACCAGAGACTACAGGTTTTAGTCTGAAAGATACAGACACATGAAAATGAACACTGGGCCAGGGAAGGGGGGGGGGATGGGTAAGAGTAATATCTAAGTCTTGTTGCAGACAGAAGTTAGGCACTGGTTTTCTTGAAAGTTACAGATCACTTTTAGTACGACAGTCTCAGAATCTCACTTGGAGCTCCTTCAAATTGACTTCTGGTCAAAGGAAGTACTGCCTTTGGGGTATCACTTATAAGATCACTGCAAACTCCAGCTTGGCCAKGTATTTACAGGCAAGCTACCTCCTCTGCTAAACAATTGGCAGAGCTTCAGGGCAGTTCATCAACTTGAAAGAAGTAGCAATCACAATAAGAGGAGAGCCTCCTATATCCTTGTTCTGATTTCAATCCCTTCCTTTATGTTGGTCAATTCACTTAGAAGCAGTCTGAGGTGAAATAAAGTTGTCACCAGTTTGTCATCAGTATCCTCATGACCATTTGTCATGAAGTATGGGGGGGGGGGAGGGGGGCGGGAACTTACCACAGTGTAACTAACTGCTGTGGCAGCTAGTCATTTGTCATTTCTGCCTCTGGTCAGGCTGCAACACTTCTTATCTGTATAAACAGAATCTGCTTGCCATTCCTGTGCAGCAGGTTGGCTATTCCTGCCTCCCAGCATTGTATGAATTTGGACATCAAAGTAAACTTGTGGCGCAAGTTATTGGTGGGTCTCCATGCATCTCCCCTTGGGGCATTTATTATATTTTGGAAATATTTATCTTTTATAGAAATTTGGGAACAGAATAATAGTTGAGTGAAGAAGGCAGATATATCTATCTGGATGTCTTTGCAAGATCAGTGAAGAGGTTTCTACTATTAAAATTACAGTTCTGTACCAGAGCAACTGGTTAATGTTCCAGACTGCATAGATCTGTCATTCATACTATGAACAACATACTCAAGAGCTACCACAGCTTTTATTGACTACTGCCACATTTTATAATGTACCTCTTTGCTTCTAACACTATACATTTTATCTTCTGTTAAAATATATTCATTACCCTCACTTCCCAGAGCATGCATTGTGGCTCCACTCCTGGGAAATAGAATATACTGTCAGAAACAGTCTAATGTCTCCAACCCTGTTCCTCACCTTTTGTTCCAAATGACACATTGCTTTTGATATTAATGGAGTTCCTTTCACAATAAAGGCTAAATTCAACTCCCACTGAAGTAACTGGGAAGATTTCGTATCAGGAAATGGATTAAAGAAATTGCAAAAAACTAAGGGCAAATATTTTGTTGCATTGCACAGCTTTAACCATAAAGGCTGCACCACCAGCATTCTAAATAAAACACATGCAAGTTTTTTTAAAAGAACATTTGCCAAGTCAAACACTAAAATGTACATAGGTGCCAGAATACCTGTTGTCTGTGCAACCTGGTTCCATGAATGTACCAAGAGATGAATTTTGACATTATATAATAATCTAAAAAGTAATTTTTCCTGAGGGTCTTTGCCTCCTAGTTTCTCATCAGGTAAATGGAGCAATCAGTCTGTGGCCTTGCCAGACATCATCTTTCCCTCCACTCATTCAGCAATCTTTTTGTACAACTTCTCTCAATCCAGCTATCCTTACCACCCAATTTCTCATCTGATGTTGCAGTGCAAGCTCTGCTCCAGACCCCCTGCCTTTTCCAGTTCTGTTCTTTGCATTTAGGTCAGGCAGGCTCCCCTGTGACATTGCCTACAACCCAGCAATGAGTACAGAAGACCCAGGATACCTCTATCAGTCCTAGTAGCTATGGAAGTCTATAGGTGCTACTGCAGAAGGAGTCCTGTTTAGTCCACAYTGGAGTTTGCTTGGTGTTGAAGGTACTTTCGGAGATTTTTAATTGATACTCAGTAAGCATGCATAAAAAAATATCCAAGTCTGTCAAGCWCAGACAGATTTTAACAAGAACATCCTGACACAGTGTTTGACAAGGGATTATCTTCCTTGGAAAGCCTGGGAAACTACTAGGACAGCTAAAAGAAGTGGGTTTTTTTTGTTTTTTTTTAAAGAATGGGTAAAGTATAGTCTCTCCTCACCTCAAATGGCCTAAATTTTCAAAACAAAGTTGATCTGAGTAAGGCAGCATGGACGGGGGAAAAACAAAAAAACCTCCCCATCTTTAGCCAATTTGACAGTTATTAGCAAGTGAAGACAGGAACTTATAAATGGTGGTATTGAGAAAATTTAGTATCGGCTAGTACTAACATTCTTGCCTCCAAACATTGGGCTTTTTTCAGTGCTTCTTTTCAACAGACTATAAAATTTATCATTTCACCAAACTAAAGTTACATATTGACTAAAGCCAACAGACACAGAATCTGTAATCACGGAAGTAACAAAGTTCTGGAACACAACAATCTCACTGTTTCCACTCCCTCCTTGATCAGTAATATTGTGGGAAAAAAAATTTTTTTTAGCAATTCATCTTGAAGTTATATTTTTTTAACAAAACAAACTTCCCTCCTTTAAGGTAGTATCTCAAAGAGCTCTAAAACAGTGCTTTTAAGGCTGAGCATACTGTTTATTCACCAAAGCTCTGAATTCAACATGTGCTGAACCTTTAGCACTTACAAGTCTCAGAACTTCACAAACTTAAATTTATCTGCTAGGGTGCTTTGTCAGTGAGAAGAATAAGCATGGGGTAGTGAATTAAACCTCGAAAAGAAGCATCAAAGCTTCTTTCACAAGCCAACAGCTGTATTTATGACTTGTAAAGAGTGAGAGATTGGGGGGGGGGGAAGAGGGGGAAGGTGGAGGTGTCTTCCACTTGATCTTGAAAACTACAAATGCTTATCTACTAATAGTAAATGACAGCTATCCAAAAATGTCTATTACACCTACAGTTGAAGACATCAATCTTTTCCTCTGAGAAAAGCAGACTGCTGTACTTGCTGAGTGACATCAAATGTAGCAGAGTTCAGAATACTGCTTTTAGGCAGAGAGGTATTTTTTGAATTCAGATACACTATACTGAGTCCTCACTTATTTTTATCACACTCTTATGTTTTATAAACAGGATTATTGAACATATGTTGTAGTGACTATCTTACAGACACAACACACAAYAGCTATTTGTAGCAGTGATCTTACCTGCTTATCATTAACAGAATACTTTTCTATTTCCTTCTTTGTCTGCAACAGCTTGTTCTGAAATGCATATAAGAACAGCTAAAGCATTGCAGTTATGACAGCATATTAGTCTTCAATAGTTCAATAATGGGTTGAAATATTCTCTAAAAAAATAAAAAGGTTATCCTCAAATATATATAACACTATTGACATCTTACAGATTTATGAATGTGATCAAAACATCAGCTTCATTAAGCTATCTGAACTCATTTATCTGTTTTTTACTTTATCTACTAAAATCAGAAAGGATTTCTATAATAGATTTAATGCTTCTGTTTCATATAACTGCACAGAGCACCTAAAACTATAGGTGTTACCTTTTTTTWAAATATATTTCAATTTTATATTTATATAATATTACATAAACTATTCTGAAGAATAATAACTGTCACAAAATTACCACAGAAGTTAAATGAAAATTCAGTAAGCTCCAATTGTCATACTCTTTTCCAGAAAAATAACTGTAGCTGTATTCAAGGTTATGCAAAGAAAGTTCTCAATTTTAAGTAAACTACCAAGCACAGCTGAGACTGAGGAGGGAGGGGAGGTGCAATTTAAATGCTTTTATTTCCTGCAGAATTAATTTTTTTTCCCAAACAAATATCCCATTGTTAAAACTTAGTAATTCCAACTAAATTTTACTGAGTACCTCTTAGCTTTAAACAAACAAACAAATAAAGAAACAAAAACACCCCACAGGAAGCAACCTCTGYCTCTAAAGCTGTGTTGATGAGTAGCTTTTGACTTGTACAAGGTATGATGAAATGATTATCTGGCCCCAGAATATTCTGTGGATTTTAAGCATTGTTCTTAATTCCCCAGTTGTTATTTACAGTAGGGAAATTTTACATTTTTAAAGAATATAGGACTCTTCCTGCTCTTGTCCTCTGCCACAGATCTAGACAGTAAAATAATGAATGCCATTAAAAGAAGTGATATTACTGGCAGAGTTTTAAGGCAAGCTTATCACAAATTCCATGTTGGACTACACTCTGTAAGATAAAGGTAGCCTCCCTCCCAATGTATTAATTTGAAATAATTAGGATCCCTTAAAAGTACATTGGGGAAAAAAAGTATAAATAGTTATCAATTCAAAAATTATTGCCCAACAATAGAGATTAGTGAACATTCTTTAGCCAGTAAAAACACACATAAGTTTACCTCATCTCTTGCAATCAGTGTTATGAAAGCACCTTGCTTATAACATTCAATAGCAATACATTTTCCAATTCCACTGGAGCCTCCAGTTACCTAAAAGTTATTTAAAAATGGCAGCATTAGTCTAGTATTCTCATCCCTTCTCCCATATCATAAAAGTCAAATGAAATGAAAATTCCAAAAATGCACTGAGATTAAAGTTTCATCCAATGAAGTCTGAACACACAACGCTAGTTTACATATTATGAACTAAAAATAAAATCTGAATATAATGATGAACCTCTGCTTCTATCCCCAAACCAAAGTTATACCTCAGTGGTATTTTTTGCTCATTTCTTATCCCAGGCACACTTAGACCCACTCCCATGCAGACTCTCTCATATGCTTTTGACCAAGTTCTGTATGTTATTTATATAAAAACAGAAGTAGTTAGAAGTTTGAAATAATTACTAAAGTTAGCCATAAGAACTCAATTACATACTGTCCCTCCACAGTTGGTCAAAGTAGAAATTAGCTGTAAAAAGAAAAACTATAGATCATGTAAGCATAAACAGGATTTTTAAGAAGTACCTTCTTAAAAAAAAATCATTAATTTAACACTTGGTCTTCTCTAGAGTATATCTCTAATCAGTTCCCTAGTCTGGTCCTTGGGCTGTCTCCACCACCACTCAATTTCAGTTGTGTGCAGATCCCAGTACCCAAGCCTCTATTACATTTTCTTATTCAGAATTATGGTTTAGAGGAAGTGTCTTGTATGCAAACAGGAAATAACAGTTTGTCTAGAGACAAATACAGAGCGATGGCTACAGGACTGCACCATATGTTGCAGAAGTACATGCTATGCCAAGTTACACTAATAGACAGGTTAAAGCCACCTTAACACCTTTCTTGCTTCCCTCAATAAATCGACACCTGAATTCCATGCAGAACAAGAAGCAGATGACAATCCTGACCTCTTTTTGACTAAAAGTAAAAACATCTGCCTGTCTGATATTGCCTTTCAGATGATATGTTGCAAATTCCCTTAAATGCAGTCTCAGTCAGGTGTGCCTTCAGCCCTTAAACAAAACACACAAATACCTTCTTTATATACCCAAATTGCTTGACTTGTCCCCTAATAGCATATTCAGATTTAAATGAAAAAATATTGCAACAAAATGGCTAGAACTGATATTGTAAAGAAAATCAGTTACTGAAGTGAATTCTGGAATACAGCTTTCCTAATAATTGGAAAAAGTGATTCAGATTCCTCTGTAAGAAGTCGGGTTTTTTTGTTCTTCATCAAAACCTTTCAAAAAACTTCAGAGAAAGTTAACTATCATCTTCATTTTAAGTAAAAGAAAATGGAAGCACTAAGCTAATCAGTGGAAGAGCCAAGATCCCCTTTCTCTAAGCACACGCCTATCAAAAGCCTCATGCTGTCTCCTCACCTGCAGATGCCAAACAGTTTTGTTTTCACAGACACGTTATCCTTAAAACATTCTTTCCATTCCTGGAGGCAGGAAAGAATATTAAGAGTCAGAATCCCAGAAGTACACTCCCATGAGTCACCAAATGCTCTTCTTTCACATGAGTATTTTATCACTAACCTTCAAAAAATGGCTTAGTATAAGTAAAATAATCCCAGCAAACAAATATTTACAGCATGGTCTGCAGCTTTTGACTTGTTTGTCTGCAGTCACAAACAGGGTGAGAAGAATAGGAGTAATATTCACAAAGTTTAGCCTAATCTCTTCAGGCTTCCTCTATTATTAGGGATAGTTGATTCATATTAGCTTCTAATTGACTCTCTCTGCAAGATTAGCTTCACTACACTAACCTCCAAGGATGACTCTTAGACACATCACCACTTCTGGAAACRTGAGACCTGGTCTTTAGTATTCTGAATGAAGAACAACTGCTTTTAGAATAAATGAAGTCTGCAATTTTGGGGGTGTGTGCATGCATGTGTGGATGGGTGCATGTATAGGTGGGTGCGCATTAACGATTTGGGACTTCAGCACAATCCCAGAATTAAATGCTTCATGATGGAGAGAAGTTAAGACTTTCAGCTTATTCCCAAAAGAGCTTGCAAGATTTCAGTACATTGCTGGAAGGATTAAAAGACTCAATTTGATATGTTCAGGCAGACCTCAGTTCCACAGCATTCATGAGCTGCTTTTACAGATTTTCAATGGCTGCAGGTACACCATCACAGTAGCTAATGAATGCACACAGGAGACTGTTCTGATACCATTTTTTGCCATAGCGTTAAGTTGAGAGACATCCAATTGTTGCCTGCACAAATTGCTGAGTATCAGAAACAGGTTGAGTATACCAGAGATTGAGAAATTCTTTGAAGGTGAAGCTACTGGCATCACAGCTTTGACCTTTCAGACAATGCTAACATTCACACTCTGAAGTCATGCAGAAAGGGGAAAAGAAGTTTTCTATTCAGTCACACCCAAGCACACTGAATAGGTCTCATGTCAGACATGTCAGTGACAGAAGGCAGTATCAATTAGCTGGGAGCTCTGCTGGTTAGGTGGGACGTTGTTACTAATACGCGGGATGTTGTTAGTAATATGCACATCTTTCAGCAGCATTCACCATGAATGCTAATGTAACAATCAAGGAAACATTCCTAACACTTGTAAAATCTTACCTTTGCACCATAATGAAGTTAGGCTAACTGAACCTGTGAAATCTGTTAGATAAATTACAGAGCTTATTATCTTTCACCTAGCAGCACTGAATGCAAACTGGCTTCATGCTTTTAGACAGTGCTTTAACATAAGKTATTTACAGAAGGGTTCCGTTTCAGGGGAACTAATCTGCTCCAAGTGGTTAGTATGCCTGAGTAGATTCAAAATGACCTCTTGCTGAACCACTCAAATACATCCAAACCACAGATCACACCACTCCCAATACCAGAGCTACAATGCTGAGACACCAAGACTGGCTCTTCTTAAAGCTGACCCAAGTCCACAGCAGTTATCAGGTCCGGCTCTGCACAGAAACAGCCAAACTATTTCCAGACCAGAGATGACCCTTATACATGTATTTAGACATGTCCAAACTGAATGGGGAGATAGTTACAAACAGACAACATCTTTATATTCCTGCCATAATTAGGCCACAAACTTTGATAAAGGGCATTCAGATCATTGCAAACTCAGTTTGTATTGCAGAAATTGCAACATGGTTTCAGAAAGGTTAATGTTGAAAAGAAAAAGGGGAGAGGGCAGGAGGAGGCAAATGATGGTATTTTAGCAGGGACAGTTTTAAACATTATTCATAAAACTTATGGAAGGCTGTTTTTGCTGCAAGCCCTTAAGTTGGTGTCACATTCCACTTAGTCAAGCAAAGCAGCTTTGTAGAGGAACAGAAAGAAAAAGGAGAGAGGTGTGTAGGGAAGGTGTAACATCCCTCACAAAGGGCAGTTAGATTGATGCAATCGAGCATGATGCACGTGGAGCATGGATGACTGCCTTATCCTATCTGTCCTCARTTTCCTGTTGACTACTACAGCCAGCTATCCAAATAACTGTTTATTCTCAGGTGATGTGTGCTAGCATGTAGCCTGTTACCTGAGGAGAAAATTAAAGCCAATGGCAAAATAAAAGATGTATAAAAATAGTCTTCCAGATTTTGGAGAAGAGGAGGGAGGAGAGAAGAAAAAAACAAAAAAGCCCCCACAAAAATCAAGGAGAAATTCAGTATGAGGAGAAGCAGCTCTAGTGCACAGAAATACCTTTTATATACTTAATTTTAGAAGACTTTACATTTTATGCTGGAAATAAAGCAAAGAATATTATACATCTAAAAGAAATTTGTTTTAAATAAGCTAAACCTGATGCTTGAGCCAACTTGATAGCAGAGAAGTCATTTTTATTTAATGGTGCCCACTGGGATCACCAAAATACACAGCTGATAAAGAAGAGAAAAAAAATCCCAAAAGATTAGGCCATTAGTAATTTAGAGATCTGCAGACTTCCACTACAAATAGCAGTCCTATTCTCTTCAAAGCAAAAGAGACTACTACAACCTTGATTCCTCCAGAAAACATGCCTGGCATAACACAGTGAGCATCTCCATCACACAACTGACTCTGGCAGAGGACAGAGAGGAAAACAAAAACCACACACACACACACACTCTCTGCTTCAACTTTTTATCCCCAGAAGACTGCCAGAACCAGTTACTTAACTTCAACTCAAACATATAAATATACTAACATAACAATTAGGAGTGTAGAGGGGTAATTTTTATGAAGGCTTAGTTAGAGAGTGAAGAAATTCTGATTTAAATTGAAAATTAAAGAAAGAACCAGTACATAATAACACCTGAAAGAGTATCTGAAGTTGTACAATATCCTTCCTTCAGAAGGATAGATACATTTTTATATTTTCAACAAGTCACCAGAAAGAAATTTCTAAATAAGATCTTGTCTGAAGCATAAGAAGTATTTATTGAAGTATATCTTGAAAAACTATATTTACTGTGAGTAATCATTTGCCCCTACAAGAAGAATTATCCAGCTGAACATGCAATTTACAGTTCTTTTCCTTTTCAATACAAGAAAAGAGTAAAAGGAATAAAAAGGTAAACACATTTAAATGTTAATACATAATTTAACTAACTGATATTAAAGATGTATTAAAATATCGTAGCATTTTCCAGAGCAGTAAATTTATAGACTGGGTTTAACTGAGGCCTGACAAAGCTTACTAAATGTTGAGCTATAGTCTTATCAGAATCCAGTCATATACTGAAAAGAAACTATACATGAAGATTACATGAATAGATACTGGACCTCATAAGACTTCAGAAGAAGTCCTTAAATAATGCAATGGTCCTTAAATAATTTCAGGAAGTCTTTTTGTCATGTCAGTAGCAGAAAACACTCTCAGTATATGACATAGGAACTCACTTTGGACGTGCAGCATGAAAATTCTCCCTAAACAAAATTTCTAGTTTACAGTACCATTATCCAATATTTTCCCTCATGTGTTACACTAGAAAATTTGAAATCCAAATGGGCCAAGTGTACAGGGTTATTATTAACGGAACCTACAAATCTAAGATTTAATGAACTTGGGAAGAATTGCTCTCTATTACATTAGCTTTCCTAAATATTTTAGGAGTATAACCAAAACCAAAGTAAAACAAGTAGCTCTGTCAGCAGTGGCACTAATAAAATTAGTTTCCTGCAGACTTGTGTCATGAAATTGAAATATATCTGCAGCCTTTTCCTCTGTCAGTATTTTAATATAATTACTTCTCTAGCTGGATTCTAGCTGGATTCTCAGTTTTATAAAAATTGCACAAATATTTCTTTTCCTTTGAGACCTCCACTTGTGCCAAATTCACCTTAAACTGCTAATGCAAATAGCAGTAGTGGTTATGGGGGAAAGAAGGGAGGTATTCTCTAACAAGAGTATTTTCATCATTTTCAATATGAAAGAAAAGTCCATTAAACTTTTTACTGTTGCCATTTCTGCATAAAAATCACAGAAGACCCTCATAAATCTGCTTCACCTTTGCTCTTTTTCAGTACTGAAGGATTTCTAAAAGCTCCTGCTTAACTAGCATTACTACTGTGGAAAGAGTCACCCATAACTAGAAAGCCTTAATGCAAGTTCTAACATATGTCACACTGTGTATGATGCTGTAAAGCCAGTTACAGTACCAAGTAATACAGTATTGCATAAAGCAATTTAGGAATACTGTTGCAACTTGGACAGGTGTAAATTATTCTGGGACAGCTCCATCCTCCAAAAAGGAGCTCTAACAATAAATTAAAGAAAAAAAGAAAAGGCATCACCCAGAACTAAAAAAGTTTAATTTACAGTAGCTGTAAATTCACTTCTATCTAAAAGCCTTAACTTCTTGAGGATTATCCCAGACTCCCACTGAAATACAGGGCATCTGCAAATGCTACTCACCCCTTGAAAGCAAATTTTAACAAACTGTAAACTACAGCTTCTCTGCATATCTTAGGGATCTAAAGCTAAGTCAAAAGAGCTGTTTTTAGGGCCCCAATTCTTTCAACTGCTTAACTCATCTGCGTGACCAAACTCACAACTTTTTGCTCCATCTGCAAGCACCTGGGTATCACTTTCCTTCCTTCCCCTCCCCAAGCTATACACCCATAAACAACCTTTAGTGGTGTGCTAGTCATGAATTGTTTCAACAGTATATTCTTCTGAAAGTTTATTTCTAAAGACTTACTTTTACCACCCCGACTATATACAGACAAAACACTGCCTACAGACATGGATATCGATGTAAAGATGAAAAGGTACATGAGTGTCATCTGACCACTTCCTTTGTGTTAGTCTGTTAGTCTTCCCATTTCCTCAGTCTGACTCGTCTTTTAGAGCAAGAAAGCCAGAGACACTGCCTTCTGTTTATAGGCGCGCACACTGCTTAAATATCCTGGGAGACGCAAGGAGAAAATAAAGCACAGGGTAGCCAGCAACGTCAGGAACACAAAAGGAATGTTCCAAAAAGTCAACCTTAAGACTGGAGGTGGCATGCATTTCTGGTGACTCAGAAGATTGTCTTAAGCCAGCGGAGATACGCAGCGGTTGTCCGAGTCATCTATGCAGGTCATTTCCTTATCACTCGGAATTGAGGCGCTTATACTGTGGTAGCTGAGGGAGCCACAGCGAGCTGCCAAAATTCCTTGCCGCCACCAGCCCCCCCCCGCCGAATACTGAAGTTTCTCAGCGCGGCGCCTGCCCTCAACCCCCCGCGGCGCGCCGCTTCGCGCAAGGTTGCGGGAAGGCGCTACTTCACCGCAGCCGCGGTAGCCGCAACGGGGAGCCGGCACCGGGGCCCCCCGGGGGCGGCGCCGGCAGCCCGGCCCCCAGCACTAGCACCGCCCTCCCCCGCCCCCCGCGCGCGGAGGTGGGGGGGGGGGGCGGCCCAACGGACAAAACGGCCGCCGCCGCCTGGCGCCGCGGGCAGGAGGGCGCGCAGGCCGCGAGGCGCCGCCCGCCAGCGGAGCCCTCCCTCACCCGGGCGGGGAGGGGAGGGTAACTGGGGGGGGGGGAAAGGGGGCGCCCCCTCCTCGCTCGCCTCCCCCAAGCGGCGGCAGTGCGCCCCCGCCCCGGCGGGTGCCTCACTCACCACGACGTGAGCGCCGGGCAGCTTGAGGGGCTTGGGGCTGATGAGCGGCGACACCATGTAAAGCAGGAGGACGAAGGCCACGATGAAGGCGACCGCCAGGAGCAGCATGGCTCGAGCCGGGCTCGCGGGAAGGGGGCGGCGAGCAGCGGCAAAGCCCGTCAGGCCGCTGCGGGAGGGGGGCGCCGAGCGCAGCCCGCCGCGGCAGCCGCCAGTGCCAGCCTGCGCCGCAGCTCCTGGCGGGAGGGGGCAGGCGCCACCGCGGGGCTCGCGGAGCGGAGGAGAGGAGAAGGGAGCCCGGCCGCCACTCCGCGCCCTCATTGGTTGCCGAGGCGGGCGCGGGTCGGGGCGCAGGGATTGGCCAGCGAGGGTGGAAGGCACTCTCGGATTGGCCGGGGGGCGGGACGGGGCTCGCAGATTGGAGCCTGAGGGTGTTTTCGGGGTCATCGTCGGAGGCAAGGGGCGGCGGGGAAGAGAGAGCCCCTCCCGCCCAGGCGGCCAGCGGGCGACCGCCCCCTAAGGGAGGGGCGGGAGTCCTGCGCCTGCCGCCCCCCGCGCGGCGGGACGGGGTGGGACGGGGCCGTCATGTGCCGGCGGGCGGTGGCTTCCCGCCGAAAGCAGGGGCGGGGGAGAGGAGTCGCGGGAGGTGGCTGCTGCTTTTTGGCGTTTGTGGTAAATGCCAGTTTGGGATTAAAATAAAGTAACGTGATGTCGACAAAGCATGGCAGCCCCGAGCATTTATTTTTATTTATTTTTGTAAGCACGCGAGGAAGTCAAGATACCGTGAATATCAGGTGCCTATTTGTGCGCCAACGTTTTTAACGCTCTGCCGGCGATTACCGGCCGCGGTGACTCAGGTGGCGGAGATGTGCCAAGCTGCTCCTGCTGCGGGCGCTCAGGGGAAAAAGGGGAACGGTATGGGAAAGCATAACTAGTACAGCAGCCGGGACATAACATCAATGTTTTGTGGAGGATGATGAGGTGATTTTTGTTATGGGACGTTTCAAAGCCGGTTTTACATCTTTGCCTCCAATAAAAGCGGATGTGAATTCGGCGAGAGCCGGTTTTCAGAGCGGTTGAGCCCCACTGGCTTCTGCTGACTGCGGCTGGAGTTAACGCCGCTCCGCTGGTCTGAAAATCTAACTAACTCTTTTCAGCATGCTGTTCCCTACTGGGTGAACCTACAGGTTTTGCATGTTATTCATATGAAAAAAGATAAAAGCGTGTTTTTTCAGCTTTAGGGCATAATAGCAGAACAAAGATTAAAACAAATAGAGAACCCTTCCAGGGCTGTCCAAATAACATAATCCCATATATTTGACTTAGATATTGTCTACATTTCTGACTGTTTTGGACTTAGGGTGTAATTATTAATTTGTAACCGAAAAGAATCCCCCTCAAACTATTTTTGCTATTAAGTATTCTGCACTGTCTTCACACAGTACACAGAGCAAAGTTGCAGCCCCAGAGATTGCAATCACACCAGAAAAAAAAAATCACTAGGCAAGAGGGCGTGTGGAAGGGTGTGAGAATATTATTGGAGAGGAGATTGGAAGTAGTGAGTAGGCGGAAATGGGAACAGAGATGTAGGCAGGGATTAAGAAGATTTCAAGGGAGCCTGAATTTGATGCAGTAAAAAAGGGGAAACCAGAAATCAGTTCTGAGATGAGATTGGCCTGGAATGTCTTTGGTGTCATTTTGAGTACAATGCTGCAGAGGTGGAGGTATGAGGAAATGCGAGGAAGAAATTGTGCTTAATAAGATGATAGCTGCCACAGTGACAACAATGGAAGGGAAAGAGTTGATTACCAAGCCATCTAAGAAAGACAATATTTTAATTCCATTGTTTAATTCCATTCCATTTAATTCCAAGTCAAAATAAGATGTGGGCTTGAAAAAGCAGTGAMGAAATATGTTTGGTTCCTTCTTCATAAATAGGACAGTCTATGTGCGTTATCTTGCCAACAACAGTATTTGATTAATTTAAGATAGAACAGGAGATTGTTAAGATAACGAGTATAGGCTATTTATAGACTTCCACCACAGAAGATGGTGTGACTTTAAAAGTTCAGATGTCAGTGGTATGGAGATAAAGCACAAATCCGTCTTTCACAATATAATATTGCTCTCAGCATCAAGGTAAGGTGAGGACATGGGTGAAACAAATCATCCACACTAAATTTCTAGTAAAATGAAGGCTAAGCATATTGGTGGGGGGCCTTTAAAAGTCTTGAACACATGACATGATCCTGAGCAGTCACAGTTATGTTTTTATCCTGCTAACCACATTTTAGAAGCCTTTCTAGACTAATGTGGCCTTCCCTCACAGTAGATTTTGTAGAGAAATCTCTACTGCTTTCTCCTTTAGGCTGAGAGGCCAGCTTGGACAATGTCTACTCTTTTTACTTTTTTTTTCCCTCTGGATTATTGAAGTGTTATGTATTTTTGTTTGAAAAATATCTTCATAGGTGAAGACTTTATGAAGTGCATATAATTCACCAAATGATCTCCCTAGCAATAGGTATGTCCCTCCCAAGTTTTACGGTAAGCCAGGAGAAGCTGAAGGTTGCCCTCCCTGAGCTATCTGGTTTGGATTCGTCTCATGTGACCTCATTAACCAAGGCCTATCTTTCCGGCATGCCAATCTTCCTGGCAAGAGGAAATTGTTTACTACAGAACAATTTTCTCAATGACCGTGGAACTGGAAATTGAGCACTAACATAAACATCAATGATCTCCAGTCCAAACTTCAGTTGTGCATAAAGAAATATTTCATTAACCAGGCCTTCATAAGTAGCATCACAAAGTATATAATTTTAAAAAGAAAACTGTCAAATGTATGTGTATACCCTGGGGATGGGGAGGAAAAAAGAATGGATACAGCGAACTAATTGCTTTGCTAATTAATCTTTAGAAGAAACTTCAATACAACAGTGATGTGTTTAAAGAAAGAAACTGAATGCAATACAAGTAAATGAAAGCAACCAGACTACAGGAGCTGTTGCAGCTGTGGTTTTATACTTCCTTAGTTTTGTTAATTTAAATCTTTCAACAGACTTTTGCAATAAAAGTGTTGTGGGTATTCAGTATGAGCAAAAGATGTGCCGACTAAAGAATCAAAATAATGATTTAGACATAGAAACAAAGCTGTTAATTGGTAACACTACAACCCAAGTGGCTGACCTCAGAAGTGCCCTTTGGGTCTTCTTCTCAGAAGATGAAGGCTCCCAAAGTGTATCAGGTACATGTACAAGAAATATGGTCTGCTTTAGATGCCATCAAGAGAAGAGGAAAATTTTTATGAGAGCAGGTAGCAACCTTGCAGTCGCTAGAAACCCTGCTGTTGTGCCTCGCTATTCCCCTGCTGGATTTGCTGGGTGTCATCTGAAACGAGGTGGGGTGTGCACTAGGGTCTATAGGCTACATTGTGATAGAACTGAAAACTTCTTGATGTGATTTCCATCTGGTCAATCCTATTGCATTTAGAAAAACAAATGGCAAAACTGTAACTTGCCTGGCCAAACAGAACACCTTTTTCCTTCTATCCTTCCAAATTAGCTCCAACCATCTCCCTTTTTTGTAGCATGTACAGGTATGGCATACAATAGACCTAGCAAGAAATGAGCATTAATGGTCACAAGAGATTAGAGCTGTGTTACAAACTCCGGGATTCCTGCAAAGCTCCAGGCTTTAGAAGAAGGGCAGCATGGATGAGTGGTTCCTGTCAACTAACTTTCTTGATCCCTTGTCTCCTGGGGAAGAATAACTGACCGTAAGAACATACAAACTGCTGTACTGGATCAGAGAGGGGTCCATCTAACATATAGTTTGTCCCTAAGCATTGTCAGTAGAGGATACTCAGGAGAGAGGATAGAAATGATGGTATGGTGGTGACTATATATATATATATATATATATATATATAGTCACGACTCTCTCTCTATATACATATATAGTGGTGACTAAAGTAGAGTAACTGAAATATATTTCACACCCTGTTATCTGTTTTGCTTTGCTTCCCCAAACAGAAAAACCCTCTGTAGATGGAAAATAGCTTCTGTATTGGTCACTGTGTCAGGCAGAGCCCACAAACCACTAGAGCTGTCCCTGCATCGCAGTGTGAAATGGCTCCCAGGGCGCTATCAAGGACAAAATACTATTGAGGTCAAAACATCTTGTCTCCCTGCTCAGTCTGCTGGAGAGTTGTCAGAGGTGATCATGTGGGTAATCCTAGAAGGAGGTTTCCAGAGCTCCCATACTCAGCATAATGCCCAGGAAGCGCTTGCTTGCAACGGGGACCAGTCCCACACTCCCTCGGGCTATCCCAGATGCCTGTGCTGTGATGCCCTCAGGCTTTCCCAGAATCACTCCCCGAGGCTGGCAGCACGAGGGCAGGTGGAGGTTATAGGCAGCCCGAGCTGGGGTCGAACCGAGGCTGCCTGCTTGGAACAGAGGAGGTACTAGCTGGTTGATCCAGTGGTAAAAAAGCAGCTGGTGTGTACACATAGCCCAGTCACGGGTCTAGTTTCTGACGGCTTCTGCAAATGTGTTGGGATGAACAAGTTGGAAACAAGAAGTCTGCTGAAAGCACTGTAATTAATCAGATTTTTGCTTGGCCTTCACACTATTCTTCAAGCTTATTTAACTGTTAATATATTTGCTATAGTTGTTAGAAAACAAATTTAAAACAACATCTAAAATAAACCACTCATAAGTGGTGGACCATTACCTGTGATAGTTCATTGACATTAATTTTATAGTGCAAAGATAACTGTACTGATATTTCATATAAAAACACACATAGATTTGTTGAAATAAAAGGAATGACAATTCAGTAAGTAAGAGGAAATCTTTACCATCTAATTTAAATAGCATACATTAAAATTGGGACAAAGATCATCTGGAATTTCATTTAGTATCTGTGTTTCTTTTCATTTGGCACACCTGCTTGTTTCAGACCTCACACTGGAACAGTTTGCTGTTCACACTAGGGCATAAGAAGACACTATCCTAAATATTTCCAGGCATGCTGTGGCTCATGGGTTGCAGTGGAAGGCTGAGTGGCTTCCCTCCCATCAGGTAGCATGGAAAATGCACAGAATCAAGGACTGCTGAAAACAAGCAGAAATGGGAAGGAGGGAACAGGCTATTCATTTCCCTTACATTGAAGGGATCAATGCCCAAACTACTAGACATCTGTAAGAAATTAGTGCAGGGTTTTTGCACAGTGACATGCTTTTTCTCTCTTGATGTTAGAGCACCCATACTAAATCTTTCTTKTCTCCTCAAGAATATATATTTAAGCAGAGCATTACAATGGAAGCTCATATTACAAGATAACATACGTGGCACTATCCTTAACAACATTTCTCTTATTTTGAGCAGATGCAGACCACAGAGACATGAAGGGTTCATTTGCCTAACCYAAAAGCCATGAAATGCTGTATACCACATTCATTGCCCTGCTACCTATCTAACCATATTGTTTCCAGCCTCTGGGAACCTACTACAGGGCCAAAGAAATTGAACATGTATAGGAAAATGCATTAGAGAAACAGAAGTGATACACTTGTGAATTTGGAAATGTGGTTCCACCAAAATCTGAATCTCCCTACCTCTAAGGTGCAGTAAGTATGATTTTCTCCACTGCTTATTCTGCCTTGAATGCTGGTTAAAAGTATGCTTTAATTCCTAATAAAAAAAAWTTTTTTTAATAGAAGACATGATCTTTAATACAGAAAGCTTATTCCTTTTATTTTGAAGGTCTTCATCCTAAAATTGGGCTGTAGAGCCTTTCTTACAATAACAGTACTTCAACATGTGACACCCTTCAGTTTTCTTCTGGTTTGCCATACGTTCCCCCTACAGCCCTCCACTTCTCAGAGCTGCAGCAGAACCTTTCCTCCTTTGCCAGTAAAATCAGATGGCATAAGTCCTATCCTATCTCCTAGCTGCCTGACTGGTGGCAGCTGCCCCCTTTCCCTAGCGTCTTGGGGAAGAGCAGAACTGCTGAGTGCATAAGGCATCTGCTGTCCTCAGAAGGAGGGAGGAAGCTGTGCTTCAGCAGGGAATCTCATGCTTTTGGGGATGGAAGAGGAGATGCCGATGCCACACTTACTGGGGGATGGCATGTACATCCTCTTTGGATGAAATCAGATTAGCTAGGAAACTGGATCGTGAGAGGAGGGGGAAGAGACTCGCAGACCTAAGAAACACCACTAATCCCTTGTTTAACAATATTGCTAGGTATATGGGTACCTTAATGCCTCCCCCTGCCCCCCCCCCCCAAATAGTAGTGTGAAAAATTACCATGGTTTCACCTGTCATTGCTCCCTACCTATCTAGAAAATCCACAGCTGCTGTGACTTGTGCTTACCATCTCTAAGCTCATGCTGTAATACTGGGACAAGAGAGCCTTAATGCAGAATTTCATCTATGGAGAAATTAGATCCTTAGAGTCACTATATGCTTTTAGGTTTTCAGATAGTAATTCTAGGTCTACAGCCAGGGAAGGGAACTTTTCCTATATGTTTTGAACTAAGACATTCAGGGATTACCACTGGAGTTATCATATGGCTTCAGAAATGATTGATATTTGTATCATAGATGGCCTTTACTTAGAGATGGTGTTTCACCTATTTTTGTCATTATTAACTTAYTGGATATATATTACAGGAATACTTTCACTTTTTAGCCTGATAGGGAATGCTTCTGTAATTTTACTTCCAGCAATTTACAGCCTATTTCTTTCATTTTACCTGACTTCCACTCAGCAATTTTGTTGTGAAACTGCTCCCATCAAAACTGCTGCTACTGTTTTTCCAAGGTGGGCAGAATTTTGTGCTTTACATCATGGCTTTGGAAACATGTGCCTCAGGATAATCTTCTTTAAAGACTGACAGGTCCTAAACTTTCTTGAGTTTGCTTCAAGATTAAGCTACCAGTTACACTACCCTAAGTCATTCAGTTTCTATCATGTGCATATTCATATGACTTAATCTTATTACAAAAGATCAAGTTAATGATTTGTAGTCTCAGCAGCCCTCTGGTTTCTCATAAACTTACCTTTTCTAGGTGATAATCATAAGTAGTTTCTGTGTTTGTAAAACTACTGTATTGCTCCTGAGATTTTCTTTGCATCTGTTATACCTTTCTAGTGCTGCTTGGCCTACCCCATATCACTGCGTGGTAAAACTTCATACTCTCCCATTTTTCTTTGCTTTGCAGCTGCACTCTTAAAAATACTGACAGCACTGAAATTACTTCCTTCAAGTTCATGACAGGTTCTCTTTCAAAGCAATTCAGAGAACTTTGTTTGCTCAATCTTTTAACATGAACTAAGTCTATTTCCAGTTCCAGGTAATACATGCAATATGTAGAGCGCTGGCAAGAGACTGGTGTTTATTTCTTGGATACAATTACACAACATGTGCCTTCATTATCAGTCCCTGATACGTTACTTTTGGCATGCACTGCAGAGAAGATGCTCTTATGCAATGGAAATTTAGAAGATCTCTTGTACTCAGATCTCCTCCTTCAACCCAAGAAATTGGTACAAAACAGCTAGCTGAAAACAAAGGAACCTCCACTTTCAGCTGTTTTCCCTGCTGCATTGCTATCAAGTACACAGGAGTTGCTTGCACTTCTCCAAGTTTGTCTCCCTCCTCCAACAGCAGAGATTATTGCTGCCCTGCTGTAAATCCATGAAAAGACAGCATGTAYAAAAATGCCTTGCAGCTGTGAAAGGAAAAAAGAGAAATCAGAGAGACTCTGCCATATTTTGCTCTTCTGCACATAAGCTTGCTTTGATAGAAAAGTTGGGGAAATACAGAAACATAAAGAAACCCCCTTGCTGCTTTGAAATAGGATTTATAAATTTATAAAAGGAATCAGACCTATCAAGCATCCCTTCTCCATCCTTCTGAAGCTGGTAAAGGTGCATTAAAGATACAAGACAGGAAGAAAATTAAGGCCCTATAAATTAGCTTCAGTGAGTGCTGTCAGTGGGCCCTGTGGCTCCAGTACTCTTCTGCAATTACACAAGTTTTGCTGTCAGGCAGGTAAACCACCTGCTTGTTTCCATACTGACAGTATGGATGTGTGATGTTAAGGCAGATAAAGACGACAAATCATTTCTGAATTAGAGAGACAGAGAACAAAGACACCAAAACAACAGTAGCTGTAAAGGGGAAAAAAGCACTAATTGTTTATCTGTTGTGTATGGAGCAATTCATGGTTTTAATTCATTAGAACATCACAACTTCAAGCAACCTCAGTCCAGATAAGCTTATGAGGAACTTTAAAATGCCTGTCAAAAGCCACATTTGAAAACTGTGGCCAGCCAGTTTTTCCAGATTTTGTAATGTTTATGATCTCACCTAAGAAAAGGTTTGGACAGGTAGGAATCCCCAGGCTACAGCCTATGCTCCAGCCTCCTAGTGGGGAGAGAGGAAGGAAAAATGATAACTTGAATTTATATAGTTTGAATTTTCATTTTTTGCTAGCATTCTATTAGGCAAACTGTTCACCTCACTCTTCTGGAGCCCAAGTCACAGCCCTAAATAACAGTCTTCATTTGCTATTTATATTTCCTGTATGAAATGGTGATATTTATAGTGACTTTCTCAGTCCCTTGCTTAGCAGACTATTACTACTGTTCTTGCAGACACATTGACAGAACATTAGTAGAAGGCTACTACTGCAGCCTAGATTTTTGTAACCATTACCTGTAGACAGTCACCTACCTACAACAGTATGAGTCAGAGGAAATTACTGTTTGTAATTTACAGAATACATGTGACACTGAACTGGTAAAGTCTCTGCCTTGAATAGCTCAGATTTAAATTAGCTGAGGCAGCAGAGGAGGAGGGAGGGCAAGCAAAAGCAAGTCTTGCCAATTCATGGCATGGTGCCTGATAATAGGTCACCAAGCAGGAAAGAAAACCCTGGCTTCATTATCAACATTGGGCCTATGTTCAAGTGTCAGCAATTTATTTCCTGAAGACTTCTCAAAACACAACCAAAGCCTTTTTGGACTCTTGGAAGAGAAGTTAGCCCCTGCTATGACGCAGGTAGCATAACACGTTTTGTTTTCATGACTAATGGTTGAGAACGCTGCAGAAATTAGTCTAAAAATGTTAGGTATTTCTGCACAAGAATGTAGCAGATTGTACACGTGGCAGGCACCGGGCACAGGTGGTACTGACAGATGGACTCCAGCCTTCCTCAACATTGAGCTGATGTGGTGGGGTTGCTCTGATGAAGGCAGCAAGTATCCCAGAGCTCAGCCTTTTAGATGGGTTAAAGAACACATAGGTGAGTAAACAGAAAGCGCCACAAAACAGTGACCCAATCAAAAAGCTACTATCAGAAGGGCGTGCGCACGTATGTATAGGGAGGGAGGGAGAGGAAGAATTGTAATTAGCTCACAGGGACCAACAGACAAATAACAGGACAAAATTATCTAATACCTGGGCTGCTATTACACAGGATGCATTGGAACAATTACAGTTTTTACACAGCTAATTATGACGACAGGGGACTGTGGAATAAAATCACGGAATAAAATATTGTTGAAAAAGGACGTAAGTAAGAGAAACTGAATGAGAAAGCACAGAAGCTATGCTACAAAAGCTACAATATAGACTACCTCATCGAAAAACAAAAAAACAAAAAAACCCCAATGTTCTGATAACAAGAATCAAGTATCTGTTGGAAAAGCAGCACAGCAGGAAACAAACAGTCCATCAAGTTCTTACAATAGTTTGTGTAAGTTATGGGAATGGCTCTGTAAGTCAGCTGTGATTACTAGGATGAATCTGGTTAAGACAAAAAACATGCAAAGTCAATCATGAAATGAGCTTGCCATTCTGGACAAAGGAAAGAGCAAGAAGCAAAATAAAGATGTTCTTGCATATTTCAACAAATTCAGGATTATTAGCAAGTTTCCTGTCAAGATAATCCTTAGAAATCACATGGCAGGCAGGGAGGGGAAAACTATATTCTCATTAGGTGGAAGACTAATAAACAAAAAGTAGATCAGACAATGGCTGAACAGAGACTATGCCGCTACGTCTTTGCTTCAGTTGACAACAAGGGCTGTGATTGGTCACCTATCAGACAGGAGCATGAACAAAAGCAGATTCAAGAATATTTACATAAACTACACATATTATACTCCACTGATCAAAACAAAAGCAATCAAAGCAACTAAGACCAGTAGTGATGTGAGATATATATATATATATATATATATATAAAATTATTATTTTTTTAAACTTAAAGGACATTGGTAAGGTTTCAGTGTGCTAGAGAAGGACAAAAAAACCTGATAACTAAGTAAGAGAAAAAACCCCAAGACACTAATAATGTAAGGTCAGTCAGACAATGTGGGGAAAAATACAATAAGTTAATTTACTGTGTTTTTCTAACCCTATGAGTACATGTATTGAAATGTATACCACAAGTGGCAGGAAATACAAAATTTAATGTCAATTTGACATTTGTGAAGAACAAAACAAGCACACATATAACTGATTTAAGAACTATTCTACCCACAGAAAGAAAAGAAAATGACAATTTTTCATATTACTGTCAGAGCTATCAGAAACACCAGAAGTTAGTAAAAAAAAAAAAAAGTTTTGTAAGCTAAGTAGCCAAAGACAAGTTATACATCAGATCTTATGAAAAATATACAACTAACTTCTCCAGTATTTATAGAAGTGATTATGTAAAGCAAATATAACCTTTCACTAACTAAGAATTCTGAGTTAAATTTTGTAAATTAGAGTATTTTAGATTAACATTGAAAATTAAAAACTGATTTTTCCCCCCATTTAGCTATCATCTATTCCAGCTTAACCTAGTTAGGAAGCTCTATGATACATATAATTTTCTTCCYAATTTACAAAAACAGCAAAACAAAATGATCCTTGTAGCTGCAATTCCAAGCAGCAATTTTTTTCAGTCTATTTCTAAAAGCAACTTTAAATATTGAACATTAATGCTTCTGTTACAGATGTCATCCCAAAATGGAGCAAGCAAGATATAAACTTAAAACATACAACATACTTCCACATTAAAGACTAATGGATTACACAGTTAAGTTTATGGAAACCTATAGGGCAAATGAGCCTACCAAAAAAAAAAAAAAAAAATCCTGACAATTTTAAGTAAAGACACTTGTTTTAAAAAGGTCAAGACAAGTACTTTGGACACTAGCTTCAAATCTCYAAGTGAGAACCCTGCCAGTCTGTGGTTAACTTCTGAAGGGTGAACCTTTCACAAAAGGCCAATTAAGAAGCAGCAATTCTGTTGCAACTAAGATTACATTTACCATTACAGTTGCCTGCATCTACACTGGAAAATTTTTTTTCCTTAGAGGTCCACAAAAAAAACTTGCAGTCCACTGATTCAGATTTATGCATGTTCCAACATAAGACAAAGGTGAAGGTGTGCATTACTGAATGATTTTGGAAAGGACGTTTCATCATGTTAGTAAGAGAAAGCTCAGCACCTTGCACATTAAAGAGAATTTTTAACTAGATATTCTGTGTAGCTGTTATACATAGAAATCCAAAATCTAAAAATCAAGTGGTAAATTCTTGAAAAGAATATTGAAGAAATACACAAAGAACGTTGCTGAGGTTGTACTATAACATTTTACTTCATTTAAGTACAGCAAATTTCACCAGTCCTATGATTTATAAAGTACACAAAATTTGTACATAAAGGAAACCAAAACCCATCAAAAGATGATCATAAATGTGTGTATGTACAGGTTATATACACACAAAATGTGCAAATTTTTTTAATGCAAGTTAAACAAAGCATATGCAGGATAGAGTTGTACAATGCTAAGGGAACATACAGCGTTCTAGGTATCCTTATGATGTTTCGTATCTACAGCCAGTGCAAACTTAAAAGGCACAAACTCAGTGCTGACACTGTAGTGTTGCAAGTTACATTCAGGCACATCTCAATCTATACTTCTTCAGAAAGATCAATGAAGTGCTGCTTTTGTACTAAAGTGCCAGCCTTTTCTCAAAATTTAAGCACTAAATTGATGTAGTCTATATCCGATAGATATCAGTAGGGTTCCGAGTTAATCTATCACTGGAAAGTCTGCTGCTAGATCATCTGTTGTCCTTTTTTCAGGTATGAAAGTACGCTCTTTCCCCAAATACCTCCCTTAGTCCAAAGACACCTATACCTTGCAGGCCTTGACATATAGAATCTTACAGGATATTATTCACGCTTTTTTCTAACTTTAGTTAAACTCCTGCAGAAAGTATATCCAGATTTAAAAAAAAAAAAAAAAAAGGCAAAAAACCTTCCAAGATACTTGCATTTAACAAACCTTTGCTAAATTGCATAGTGACACGTGTGCATCAGCTGGTAAAGAGTTAAAACAAAAGCGTGCTGTTTAAGGCAAAATTTTAACACAGCATAGCAGAAAAAGCCAAGTACCAGGTCCATCAGTATTTAAACAAAGTACTGGCCCATATAATCTTATCCTCACAGTGTTTTCTTTCTTATGTTAATAGTGAACCCACACTTGCAATATGCTTTATTAGCAAATTTGTTGCATTTTTCTAAGTGAAATGAGAGCAATTAATATGCAGGCTGATTGACTGATATTGAAAACACCTGACAAATAGGTTCTCTTCCACCCCCCAAAAAAGGGTTTTTTGAGCCTACTGGGAGTTCAAAACTCACTTGTAGCCAGGTCTAATATAATACCTAAAACTGAACATTTAGTAAAATTGAACTAATCATTTAAAGTTTGCTAATATTTAATACAAGTTACCACATCACTTTGCTGTCTCACCCTAAAATTATACTTTTAGCATTATTTTTCAATAGAAGACATTTAATAGACATCTGAGGAAAACAATACAATACAAAAGCTCAAGGGTCTTTGCAAAGAGATCTTCTATTCCTTCTGCAAAGTAAGAAAGGARTGATTTTATTGGCATTTATTTGAAGTGCCATCAATAAAGACAAGAATACTTAAGAAAACAAAACAAAACAAAAAAGTTCTAGTGCTTCACACGTATCTTTGGTTTAACCTTCCTGACCAAAGTCTTCTGTAAACTTCTTTAACTTTTCCAGGTCCTGTTCATTAACTGTTGGTTTTGTGCTAGCTAGTGACCTGAGCATATCATCCTGTTAGAGAAAAAGAAAACAACTGTTTTCAGAAACAATAATAGTATCACATTTAACAATCTTATTGCCCATATAAAGTCACATTAAAAAGCCTATTAAAGCAAGATGACCATGAGAACTACTATTCACACAAAACTAAGTAAGCCAAAACATTTCTGCATACAGGCCACATTTTAAACCCGTGAAGACAGATGGTAACAGTGGGTTTTCTAAAAATGAAACCACAAGTCTCAGGTTTAGGTTTCAGCCACTCATCTATTCTAAAACTTTTATTCATCACTGCTTACCAGAAAGAAATGAACTTCCTTTTCTCCACACACCCCCCCCCCCCCCCGTCAGTTACTGTTTTCATCCCAACTTCAACTATGGTAGTTTAAAGGGGAAAATAATCAGATGTTCCTCTGTACATGTCATAGTCCAACAATACAGACCAGTATTTTATAATTTATCTCTAACAAAATTTCGCTGTTCATGACCGGTAGCTTCTGCATCTTCATTTCAGCCAATTCCCACTATAAATACTTTGGATCCTAGAAAATGCAGAAGTTCAGGAAAATTGCAGGTCTATGAAGTCAAAAACAGCAGTTAAAAAACCCTACTAATACAAAAGGGTAAGAAAACCCTAATCAAGTCCTAGCCAAGGGTTAACTGAAAAGAGTAGATGTTTTACACATCATATTATTATAAAACCATGGACAAAGACAACAATTAACATTATAGTTCTGTAGACCTGAGATTCTTATGGCCAGACTACAGATTTTCTGCTTAGAAAGAATTAAAGCCTGATCTGACCTGACAAGACCTGATTTTAGACACTGAAACAACCCCCTATGTAGCTGTAGCACATCAGAGCCTCGATATCATTAGTTTTCCTCAAGAAATTGTTGTTTATTTCCAAAAGAGACAGATTAAAAATCCACTTACACCATGCAGGCAGAAATATTAGGGCAGGCCTGCACTTGCATACATCCCTTTGTGCTTTCTTAGTGTGCAAATAACCATAGATAATTCTTTCCTTAAGCACAACAACAGTTGTATTACAAAGCAGAGCCTAGTGTTTTAGAGGTTTGTGATCCTCATGAAATACACTGCTTTCATTCATCACAGGAACATTTCCGCACAAGAACTGGCAGCRGCACAAATTTGATATCAGTTCCTTCCATCAAGCAACAAACTTAATTTCAGAATTTTYTTTTGTTGCTCTTGGGAAAAAATACAGCACAAGTGTCCAGCCACATTTTTCATACTAAACTAAAATTTCAATTTGTCTTAAATGATACAGACCATATTTTGTTCCATAGACTAAAGGTATTTTAGCACTCACAAAGAGAACAGCTGACAGAGATATGAAAGCTAGCTATATCACCTGTGATTAAATTTAACAAGAACTACCATTAAAACCACCAGCTTTTTATATGTTATTGGTTATGCTTGCATTTACTTCATGGGCAATATTTACCTACAACATTCCCAATTTACACTGAATGTAGTTTTCCATTTCCCAATATCTGTGTTCAGGCTATAGTATGATGGGAAGATAGCATAGCACAGGGATTCTGAAGTTTTTAAGTAAATAAAGACAAGTGAAAGAACAGTGGAGGAGCCAGATGCTACCCATGATTGAGAGAATGGCAGCTGCATACCAGCAGACAATAACAACAAAAGAAATGCTTATCAGGGTATGAGGTAGAGATCTGGCTTCTTTATAGGCATGCTGTACTGCCATGCTGTATGTTGGGATTTGAATCTTATCTGGTAAGTTCAGCATTTCTGAAACCAAACAGCTCATCCAAATGCCTGGTGTATTTGTTTGGGAAAAAAAAAGTCACCTCACAGTCTTTTTAGAGTTCTGCAAAAGAAGAAAGAACTTCACAAAAAATACCTACCATGGAAACCTGAGGCTCCAGTAATTTATCACCTGGGACCTCCATCCATGTCATTTCTATGGCTTCAGGATCCCCTGGAGAGCAAGGGGTGAACAAATCTACCATGGTATTTGGATTAGACAGTGATGGTCCTTTTACCTAGAAATAAGGGAAACAGTTTATAGGAGTTAAAATTTTTCCAGACACAACTAGAAGCTGAATATCATCTTTAGAGCAAAAAACATTCTTTCACTTTATACAGATGCTACACCCATCAAAAAAATCTTGTCCTTTGAAAGAGAAATTGTACAGCTGTATTGGCATCAGTCACTTGGAAGACATGCAGTTGTAGCCAGATACTTAAATTAACATCAGGTTAAAACCAATGAGCTGCTTCCTCTTAAGGTATGACTTTCTGTAGAAAGCTAACGTGCCACAAAATCTTGTTGGAGAAGATCATCCTACCTAGTCCCTGCTCACTTTGGAAGCACATTCCACACTGGCTAACAGCTTCTAAAAATTTCTCAGTAATTACACTACAGTGCTGCTCAAGTCAGAAAGCCAGAGGTGGCATTTACTTACTGCACTGAAAAGTTCTAAGCACCTTTTCTGACACCATCTCAGCAACACTTAATAGAAAATAGGGCCATCTAGCGGAAGAARAGAAACTATCCTTTCACCCTCGGCTGCCACGGACAGACCCAAAGGAGATGGACTAGGCTCCTCCTGCCTTTCGACAACGCACAGCTGGGACCCACAGTTCTATTTTCCTTCATCCTTACCTGAAGGACCCACATCCATAGGAACTCAGAAGTTAGGCAAAGATCAAAAGACAATCTATTAAGTGACCATTTATAATGGCAGGGAACTGGATTTGCTACTCCAACAGTTTTTAAAGCACAATACTGAAGAGCATAATTATAACATTGAAAATATACTTTGACAAACCTGTATCAACATCGTAATACTTACTGCAAGTAAGTACATGGAATTCATAACTGAGCAAAGCTCTGTGTAACTGGGGCAAGTTGTCCGTCATGATGCAAGTCATTAATAAAACCAAGATTTTACATATAAAAATAGGAAATTAAAACACTAACAACACAAGTGGAATAAACTTGGCTTTTGGCAGTGCCCTCAAAGTACTACATTTTTTTCTGCTTTTTTTATTTGTTTGTATTTTTGGCAAAAGGGGACAAGATGTAAGCTGCCTTTCAGCTGCCATGCAAACTGTGACAACTAAAGTTATTTCATTGTTCTGGGGTAGTCTGAGACATGCGTTAAATTCTTGCAAATTTGAATGAAAGGCTAAAATATAACAACTCTTTGGGCAAAAATGTCATTTAAAGTCAACAATGGATAACTACTTCACACATCACTGCATAAAGGATGGTAGCATTTAGAAAATCACAGCTATACCAAAACAAATACTTATTTAAGAAATACCGTTTATATTGCAATGTTACTGCTGATTGGCCCCACAAAGAGACTTGTCAAACTTGTCTTTCAAAAAATCCTTTTGTTTTTAAACAGGGAAAAGCTCCTCAAAAACTCATTATAATATTTTTTCCACCATAATTACAGGCTGCAAGTTTATTTTAACAAGTACAAAGTTGATAAAGCTTCCTCAAAGCAAACTCTGGAAACATACATAGTCCTCCTATATTCAGGACCATACTGGATTTAACTGTTCCTTTACCTTCCAGTGTTAAGCTGAATGTGTTCCTTGGATGAAAACTATGTTTAAAAAAAAAAAAAAAAAAAAAAAAAAAAAGTCTAGCTGTAAGTCAAAGCAACTGTGGCTGTTTAATTAAGGCCCAACAAAAAAAAAATTAAACAAATTAATTCTCATATGGCAAGTTATTTTATGATTTGATTTAGAATATTACTTTAAAGAGTGGCAGGTGGACAATCTTTACTTTTTTATGTCAGACTGAGTTACTGGTAGAAAACTTATAACTCAGAGAGCTTACAACCAAGACAGCTGCCAACAGAAGTTATATGGTATTCATCTCTTCATAGCTCAGGATCTGAAATACTTCCCCCCTTGAAGAAGAAATCCTGAAACCCACTCTTTAAGGCCCAACATCAAATGAAAGCTTCCCTGTATAGAAGGAAAAAACTCTGTGCAGAGTATCTTGACCTATCTTCACCTGAAATACATGAATATCTATAAAACCAAAATTTGCAGTAAAAATGAAAACAATTCTTTTAGTTTGGGTCTACTCTGAAAAAAAAGTGATGCTATTTTTCCTGTACAGTATTTAACTGATACACATCTTGTAGGTATTCTGAGTTCTGTTTACAACCACTGATAACATTAAGATAACACTTTTTGCACTCAAAAGCAAAACAGTTTAGAGAGTAATCTTCTGCATAAAGATGTTTCATATTAATTTGATTGAACACAAGAACATATGTTAAAATTCTTGGGGGAAAAAAGCAGATGAAACGGATTTAAATTTGTTTGTCCTAAGGAACTCTAGCTGCTTTAGTCATATAAAGCTTTGGAGATCCAAAAATTTAGAAGAAAAATTTCTTAAGTCAGTATACTGTATACAGAGGTGACTGCAAAATAAGCCACACAATATAGTTTCAACAATCTCTTTAAAGTGCAGCTAGATAAGTGCAAACTAGTCTTTACATTATAGCAGCATCAGTAAGATGTTGCATGCTGCCCAATGACACATAGACTTTGAACAGATACCTTGTAGCTTCACTATCATCACAAGTAACATTAAGTGATTCAGTGTTTTTATCAGAATGATGAGAACCTTTATTTTTGTTTGAAAAAAATAGGCTACATAAGCAGAATGTGCATAATCATAATCCACCTGTTCCCATATGGATGAAGAACAAATTTATTTAAATAACCTAAAAAAATATGAAGAACCACCTAACTTGGCACAGAAGAGAGCACAACTTTAACATAACATTTTAAGTCAGATTTTATATGCTTTTAATACTAGCTAAAGACATGAAGAAAGTCATCAGAGCTCAGATTACACAGCATGAATACCAAGGAACTAGCTGCATCAGATTTACAGCAGGACCTAAGGAAAAAAAAAAAAAAAAAAGAAAGATACCCAAATACTCCCTTGGTAGATAAACAGGACAGTGCCCACACATTTAAAAACATACAGTGCTACCCCAAAACAAGTTGATTCACAGAAATTTTCAATTTAAG
Source organism: Apteryx rowi (assembly GCF_003343035.1). NCBI lineage: Eukaryota > Metazoa > Chordata > Aves > Apterygiformes > Apterygidae > Apteryx > Apteryx rowi. The sequence goes on from NW_020450761.1 coordinate 925,618, forward strand.
TTTCTGGAGCTGAAATAACTAGAAAAAATCTTTGATCCCTACTTACTTTCTTAAAATGAGTCGCTGATTGCACTTTTCTAACAGGCTGCATCAGTGCATCACGTACAATGATGTTTATATCTGCACCAGAATAGCCATTGGTTCTCTTTCCAAGCTCTCGATAATCTGATTCTGTTAGGAGATTTGGAGTTGACCCAAGGTGAAGTCTAAACATTGCAGCCCTGGCATGGTCTTCAGGTAAAGGAATATAAATACGCTTCTCAAACCTGTTTAAAAAAAATTCCACAGACACAGGCTTATGCAGGTGCACAAAAAAAGTTTACGCAAATCAGTATATAGTTTGTTCCTAACAATATTAGAAAGAAGCAGTTTCAGTATTATAAACCTTTAAAAATCTAAGGCAAATATTCAACTACCTGTTCTCAAATAATTCTGCAGCTAGCATAAGTTAACATGCAGAATATAATGATTTCCTTTTCATGATATTTTCCCTTCAGACTGAAGTTTTTCTAGATCCTCTCCTACAGAGTCTTTTGTTTTAATAGAAAATTTTGAGGGGAAAAATCCCTTTAGTGTTGAAGTATACTGAAACAGTTTTCACACTTGAGGACAGAATTGCCTGATAACCAGCTGACACAACCACTTTCTATAGTTTCCAACTAAATTAAGAGAACAGCTAAAGTCCGAAGCAAATCTGAAGTCATACTCAACATGGCTGTCAGTAGAAAACTTGGATAACTGCAGTTCTTCTTTTGAAGCAGTATCTGTTCTCACAGTGAGGATTACCTCCCACCAACAAAATAAGAGCAACTCCAAATTTTGTAGAATGCAATTAACTTGATATACATGATGAAGTGGGCCAAAACCATACAGAAATTAATTCCATTACTGCATTACTAAAAATTACCCCTTGAAGTTCTAGGAACAAGAGCTAGAGAGCTACTTAAAATTTTAAGTAATACAAATTCACCACTAAATTTATCTCACATAGAACTATAACGTCATACAGGTTGGAAGGGACTCCTGCAGGTCATCTGGTCTAATCCCCTGCTCAAAGTACAGCTGGCTAGAATTAGGTATATAAGCAAAACAGTTAATCACATCCATACAAAAAAAAAAAAAAGTTTCTTGAGCAACTGCTATGCCTATAAAAATGACCATGATCCAAGTTGTGTCCTCATCACAATACAATCATATTTATCACATAGTTGTATTTGTGCTCTGCTGCTCAGCAGCTGAAAGGAAGGTCCAACTCGTCAAACAAAGCTACAGAAGCCCTTTATAGAAAAGCAGTCAAAATACACACTGATAGATCACCAGTAGAAAAACATGGTTCTTCTGCATAACTTCAAGGTGTAATGTCATGAAATACCTCAGGCTATTCAAGTTATTCAGTTTGCTGCTGCTGAGGATAACTCTGCCCCCTCTTGCCCTTCCTAGGTGCATACTTTGTATCTTGTCCCTTGCTTCCATTAGAAAACCAATCAGCAAGGAAACAACAGCTTTTTGCTTGCTCAAGCAGAATCAACTAACCAAGAGATCAAATAAACTACAGGACCAACATGAGAAGGAAAAATTCACCTCTCAAGTGGCAAGGGACTATTAGATTGGCTCAGTCCATCTCATGGAACTGAGCCCGAGAACATTAGCCATGTCTGCATACACAAGCTGGATTACTATTTCAAATAGTCTTGGACTGAACCCTCACCACAACTGAGTATTTCATACAAAATAATAATAATAATAATAAAAGCATCATACCTCCTCCTGATAGCAGAATCCAAAACCCAGGGTATGTTTGTTGCTCCCAAGACCAAGATTCCTTCATTGTCAACACCAACCCCTACATCCAAGCAGAAAACATTTAATTGTTTCGAAGATAACCAGACAGTGTTTTAAAACATCTTCAAAATTTTATGTGGTGAAATGGCAGATCTCATGCAAGCTATGCTTAAAATACATATCATTCCTTTGACTGATCCTGATAACCAGTAAGTTTACCTTGCATCTGGACTAGAAACTCTGTTTTAATCCGTCTAGCAGCCTCACTTTCATTTTCACTTCTTGACCCACATAGGGAATCTATCTCGTCAATGAAGATAATAGAAGGTTTGTTTTCTCTGGCAAGCTGAAACAAATTTTTCACTAATCTTTGAAAAACAAACAAAAAAAATAGCTTTAGTTATCTTAAAACACAAGCAAAACTTAGGATTATGATATAGTCACTTCCCTTAGAGAAAATAATAATAAAAAAAGAATTAATGTGAACAAAGCTTCTCAAAGATACAATACTCTTCCAGCTCCAAGAGCTCTGCATCATTACAGGTGAGATCACACAGTATAAAGGAAGGTGAAGCATCTTAAATAGAGTGTACTAAGCATTGCAAAAACGCTGTTTAAATTTACTTTCCTACAAAGGCAGGCTGAATTGTGCAAAACCACCACTCAACACAACCAAGAAGAACATAGCTTTCTCTTAAGATTTTTAACGGCTTAATTCCAGAGATTTTCAGAAGAAATAATATGAAAATTTATTCTTACACAACTTCATTAAGTACTTTTTATATGACAAGAAAGTACTTATAGCTGGTTTGTCTAAAAATGCCTAGCTGAATCTTATCAACATATTTAATGAGTTTAAAAAGAAAATAAATTGGAACATGCTGGGAAATTCTTTGTATCACCGACATTAATAACATTAGTTAATACTCAGCCTGCTGTTGAAGTCAAATAGCAAAAATGTCTCTTTGCACTGTAGTTCTGTATTCCCTTTGCAGCAAAAGAAGAGTAGCTTAAGCTTTCCAGCTTTTTAGAAACAAAAAATCCAATTAAAACTCTTTGATCAAATAGCCTATTTTCCTCATCCTATTAACATGAAAGAGCGTTGCTCAGCTGGGACACACTTGGAACTACTAGAATATGGTTTTGAGGAGCATTTTAACCATCAGATGAACATCTTTTTGTGCAACAAGCTCAGGGGGCTTCTTAGTTCATAAAGTCTTCAGGGGAAGACTGGACAGGCAAAGACCTGCACTTCTAGATTGCAACAGATTTGTCACTTCAGACTTTCTGGCCTTGTTCACACACCATGTACTAACAAACAAACAATTAACATTTTCTTTCATGGCTACCCCTCCCCTCCAATATATGTTTGCAGGTCTCTCAAGTCTTCCATATTTTGTTTCAAAACAGGATAACAAATAAGACATCTCACAAAAAGGGGACAGATAAAGGATGTCTTATTTTAACTGTACAGCTGCTACGGCAGAGTCAGGTTTAACATGGGGGTGGGAGGGAATAGAAAAACAGAGCATGGCAACACTTCAGAGTGACATGGTGGGAATCACAGCTTGGTTCAAAAGAAGGAAGGGCACCATATTGCTTCTGATACCTTTCTGAGCTATCTGTAAAAACCCTCCAGAGCACTGAAGAGCCATCCAGCTGCAGCAGCACAAAATGCAGCACATGAGGGTATCTTTATACGACACTGCAGTGCACTGCACAGAAACATCTCAAGTGCGTTTTCACAGACACATGACCTTTATGTCAAACTCTAGTTTCTCAAGAACATCTTATCTACCTCTTTAATACTAACTTCTTGCAAATGTTTTCTTGGACCTCTGGCAACTCAGACTTACTTTTCACTCTCTCCTAACCACTTTGAGACTAGGTCAGAGGAAGATACTGAGAAGAAGGTAGAATTGTTTGCTTCTGTTGCCACAGCTTTTGCTAAATAAGACTTTCCTGTTCCCGGTGGTCCAAACAGAAGAATCCCTCTCCAAGGTGTTCTCTTTCCTGGAAGAGAGAAACCAGCAGCCATCAGAACACGGTAGCAAGATAGAGCCTACTTTTCTAATGATGCCTCTCTAATTTACTCAGAGATTTTCCATATCTACCTCCGAAACTTCTGTCAGATGGATGATAACCATTTTAGCAAGAGCCCAGTTTGAGTTTCTGATCCATCAGCAAACAACTCTTCTCAGACCCCAGTGACAGTCCTAACTTTGACATTAGCATTTAGGATTTGAAATAAAAATTGTACTTCTGACCTGTAAACAGATGAGGAAATTTAATGGGCAATATCACTGCTTCTTTAAGCGCTTCTTTGGCATCTTCAAGGCCAGCAACATCACTCCATTTTACATTTGGTCTCTCCATAACAACTGCACCTATAACATAAGATTGAACAAATAGTGACACACACATCCTTTCAGAGCTTAAAGAACTCCCATTCAGGGGGAAAAAAAAAAAAAAAGAAAAAAAAGAAAAAACCTATGCCCATGTTCATACTAAATAAAAACATGTAATTTCTAAGGAGATTTAAACACTGAATACTGCTAGTCAAATGGAAGTTACTTCTACAGAAATATGTCCCTTTGTATGTTTAATCACAATAAAACATGGATAATCACAATGCTTAAGAGTTAGTAGAAGTCCTGCTATGGTCAAACAGCCCATAACTGGGCAGCAAGAATGAATTTAGTAGTCACAGATGAGTAGCTTCTCTAATAGGTATCCATGCACCATCTGCTCACTGAATTCCATCATTATACTTTCTGAAAAATTCAGAATTTCATTTTAAACAAGGGAAGCAACACAGTCACAGTAGTCCGGTATTCATAAAACTTCATCACTAATCCCTCTTCTTGTAGTGGCGACTCTATAGCAGATGAAGCAACTTGTTAGATATCTCCAGAAGTGCAATAGAAATAATATGAATGTCCCCTGGTAAAGCATTTTGAGAGCTAGCAATGAAAAGCTTCAGAAGGGTGATACTGAGCTTGCTCGGCTGCAGAAAAAACATCATCTTTCTCTAGCCATGTTCTTCCAGTCAAAGTTTATCACTAACTCATCTCTCTCAATCAACATATTTAGCTTGATTTTATGATTTTAGCCAACTGAGTTTTAATTTAGCCTTCCCTTCAGACTTTAGGTTGATTAGTCTGATATGCCAAAAAATTGTTTTGCCTTGACTAGTTTTAAGTGGCACAACTTGGATCTGAGCTAGTAACTGAAGATTAGAGCTTGAAATGCAAGCCAAGGCAAAACTCAAACATAAGACAAATTTTCTCATCCGAACAAATGCCATCCAACCCAATGCTTATCTTTAAGTACTCTAACACACTGAAAGTTTCAGTTGTCCTATTTTTCCTCAAGGGGTATGCTATAATTTTACGATCAGCTTTTACCAGCTATTTCACTGCCACGTTCACCTCATGCCTTTGGAGAACTGAGAAGTAATTTGTCTACAGCCTTTTTTTTTTTTYTCCCCTCCCCAAAACACATTTAAGATTGAACATTTACTGTTACCACCAGCTAACAAATAAAGCAAATACCCTTTAAAAAAAAATAATTCATAAGCATATCTCCTTTGAGATTTTTTTTGCTTCGTTCCTTTTTCATCAGATTGAAAGCAACAACTYCTGTTAACAGATCTTATTTAGGGCCCAAGAGCAACATCATAACGTGGAAGTTGTTAAAAAACATTATAGGGAAAGGTATTTGCAAGCTGTGTTAGCTTATAATCTATATATTGGAATTAATTCCACTGTCCACTTTCAGTGCATTAAACCCTTCTGCTAGGTTGATTACAACACAGTTTTTCATAAAGACAGTAAATAGAATGATTGGGTCCATCACTAAAATAATCATCAGAACAGGTAACAGCTCAGATAGGAAAAAGATTATTTTAAAGCTGAAATATCACAGGAAGTTATCTGTACCAGACATATTGTGGTAACTGAAATTACTGCACTGTAAGAGACTACCTATGCCAGGACGCAACTGGAACTGGACATCGTCAGCTCCCTAGTTTTGAAGGTGGAAGTGAATAGCTGGAAGGTTAAGCAACAGAGCGCAAGAGGCCTCTAAAATTATAAATGAGAGTACAGGAAAACAGACCCACTACTATCAGCCAGTCTGATTGTTACTGGCCATTTCTCCCACAGTAAGTCAAATTACTATTATAATTAAAATCTTGAAAAATATCCATAAAATTGGGAAAGTTCCAAAAGGCAYGGTCAGCTAGGAGTAAAAAGGCAGTAAAATTAACTACAGGAAATTTCTGTGGCTGTTGTGGCAAGCAAAAGGAAGATGAGTAATTTGACGGCTGCCCAGAGCCTATATTATCTTGAGCAACAGACTCCTGTGTTAGATTTAAAGGTACCAAGGAACTCATGCCTCAGATTTTCAAAGCAGTAAAACATGTAAGAAAGAATCTTGCCATTTATAGATAGTCTCAAATAAGTGGTGGTGCAAGAAACTATTTCTCAAAGTAAGAACTGAAGGTCAGATTCTCATTGGATGAAACAAACTGTTTATAGTCAAAGACGGGGCTAAGAGTCCAATGAATTCTCAAAGTCCTCATCAATTTTCTGTCATTTTGAAATATAGGAAACTTTGTCCCATACAACTGTGTATGCAGAGAAGTTGAAAAAGCATGGCAAAGTTTCCAAACGCAATATAACAGCTTCTGAAATTACACAGGCAGAGAGATCTGGTAAAGGCATTCGTCCTTTTTTACACTGAAAAACAGGGGGAGAACCATGAAAATTTCTTTGGATCCATAACCACCTTCTTTCTGGCAGGGAAGCTCTAAACAATTCTTCACCATTAAAGAGTAATAAAAATCAAGTGAAATTTCTCCTTTACTGTGTACAAAACTACTGCTAGCTGCTCTATGTTGCATCACCGACTATATTCAGCACTTGAGCTCAAAAAGCCAAAGAATTATATTAATCAATTGAGATAACATCATCCTTGATATGTGAGGAAATGCCACCTGTTACTATAAAAAGGTAAGAACCCATCTACTCCACTTCTGATTTTGAGGGCAAGCTTTTTTGTGAAAATGGCCCTGCATAGACTAAGTACTTGTAAGATGCTGTTACCTTAGCCTCTATGCAATTTATAATGCACCTAAGAGTAAAAATATTGATACAGTTTAGCCAACAGCTACCTGGGATCTCGCAACCTTTCCCTTTGGGAAATACTTTCTTGATAAATAAACATGAAGCACAGGGGACAGCAGATAAAGTTCAAAATATTTCCCACAATTTCACAGCACACAAACCTGTATTTCCATAAAGATTATGCTTCTGTATGTGTAAAATGTATAGTAGTTAAGCCACTCAAAATAAAGACAACGATAAAGCCAATCTATAACATTCAGATGGCCAAATTTAGCAAGTCACTTGATCAAGTTGCCTCTATTTAAAGAAAGAGAAGCTTCAAAGCTACCTTGAAGTTGATTCTGTAGCTTCTTTTTTTCAGGATCCTCTGACTCTCCTTCCCCATCACTGTCATTCCTGATTTGGACACAAGAAATAAATTGTTGAAGTACAAATGAGACAGCTGTCAGACTAAAAATCAAAACGTAACAAGCAGAAACACCACTCTGAGGAATGATAGAAACCTTTTTTCCAATAAACRTATTTCACAACTCTGCAAGTTTACATCACAGTATCACTATTTCTCCCTCCTAATTCTTTTTAATTCTCCCTCTTCCCCATTTCAACTTCCTCTTATGTGACCTAGCCCTTCCTCAGTACACTTCTCATATGTGCTTTGAGCCAATCGATAGGAAATACAAGCCCTTTTATTGAGCACCATGGAGGCACCAAAACAGTTTATTCTTAAATGTGGGCATTTATGCTTTACCTGGAATTCCAAATGGACTTGGTCAACTGTACCTAGTACTATGAAACTCTACCCCCCGCCCCCCGTCAGAGGAAAGAAAACTGGAAGTTACAGAAGGAAGACAAGACTGCTTGACGAACAATTGGAATAGAGGTCATGGAAATACAGGTAGCCTGAGTGATATTACCCATTCCTCCCAAAATTGTCAGAACACAGTGCAGCTCTCAAAAAGAGAAAACTGATGGATGAGATGAGTAGACATTGAAGGAGACAGAAAACAGAAGTTGTTTCAGGAGACAACAGGGCAGATCTAGCTGTTCATGACTGCTAGAAGTGGCAATCCCACCAGCAGATACTGTCGTGCAGTCCTTCCTCCCTCCTACCTCCATTAAGACAGCAGCAAGTGCAAAAGCATCTCTACTTGTTCAGATTGTCTGATTCAGCTTTCCAATCCACAAAATGATAAACAGATCTAATAAAAGGAAAGCAGCAGGAGAGATAAGACTGCAGCGAGGCCTTAGAGTCATTCAGCCCATCTTGTGGAACTTCACCCTAAGATGGAGCTTTGCTTCTCTAATCAAATGTGAGACAGATCAAATCTGGACCAGAGTAATCATCAGTCTTAATTGATTTTCTAGTTGGTCAGTATTCACATATAGAAGAATAAGTGTCACTGGGCCTGTTGTTAAGTTTGATAAGCATGAGTTAATCTGCAACAGCTTTCACTCTTCAGTGAATATGCTATGCAAATGTTCAAACATCTGAGTAAACAAGCAAAGAAAAGCTTGTGCTACTAATGCATGTTATTTTTCTTTTATTAGCCCACTGCACTTCAGCATTAGTAGTCATCTGAAACATTTCAAAAACACTACAGTTCAAATGATCTTTGAAAAGATGAACTTTAGGATAAGCTGAGTTCACAAAGTATTTTGCTTTACCTTCTCCAAAAACATACCCTTTTCCATCAGCAGGACCAGACTCTTTAACTGGTTTTGGTGCAGTTTTTTCTCTCTTTTTCAGATATTCTTTCAGCTTTTCTGCTCTGTCCAGGTATTCTGTACATTTCGTTCTAATACTCTGTTTTGCTTTATCACCCTGTGCTTCATCTAAAAATTTGAAGAGAAATAACACTTTGTTAACAATGAAACACATGCATGTTAATCAGAAAACAAGACTTAATTCTGTCATCTTTGTGTCTTATCAATATCTCTCTCTCAGGGACTAGATAACCAAACAGTTCAACTATTTGTTTTTCCCCTATACCATAGTAACAGGAAGGCAGAAACCACCTAACAAAAATCAAGTACAACCCTGAACGCTGCTTTGGCTTAAAACTTGACTGACAAGGATTAAGGACAGTGGTGCTGAATGAAGGCTTTTTCTGTCAGCCTCTCAAACTACTGTACAATGTCTGAACAACTCCTTTTCTAACCTAGCTTATCAAGAAGCTGCTTGTGCTGAGCAATTTTTATTTAGAAACATACTAAGCCCACTTATTTTAAAGGATGTTCATACCATAAAGAAAAAAAAAAAGCCATAAACATCTGAAAAAACTTAGGTCTGGCTCAACTGTTCTGTTAGCCACTATTACAATATTTTGAACCAGTGATCAAAATTTAATGTGGTAGGTTTATGTGTTAGTTTCCAAAAGTATACCAACATTGTTAAAATCACAGAAATTCATGTTCTGGTAGTCTATGTGCTATAAATGGATAGAAACTGATAAACACAAATTATTGTAAATGGCTATGAGGAAGAGAGCTTTTTAAGTCACTAAGATCTGTAAGAGCTCTTAAGTCAGGCTAGCAACCTAGGAGTTTAGCTACATTAAAAAGGCTGCTCCTTTCATACAAACATTGAACATGAGGACAAAGGCACACAGAAATGTGAAAAGAGCATGAAAATAATTATGAGAATATGGAAACTGAATAAAAATGAGAACATACAAATCAACCTCATATATTTTGTTGGCCAAGGTGTTAATAAGTGCTTTGACTATGACATTAAGTAGCAAAAAATGCCAGCAGAAAGACTTTTGAAAGGCAAGTGGCATAAGCTAATGAGCAAAAAACTATCCATGGGTACTACAAAGACTTTTTGTCTACCACATGGTTTTCTGCACAACAGAAGTACATGAATCCCTGTACTCTTTGTCACAATTCCTCATGTACAGTAACCAGCCTAAGACATTCCTACACAAGTCCAGTGTATAGACAGCAAAACCCCCCAGCCCCCGGTCCCAAATAGCCCTCCAAACAAGTAAAAAAAAAAAAAATTCAACTTCTTACAAGAATGGAGCAAGCATACAATACAGTGAAAGAAAAAGCAGCATAAAACACAACACCAGTCAAACTACACCTAGCAAGGGTCAGTTGATGATGAAAGTCAGAATTTAAATACTGATGTCAACACAAGAGATCATTCTATGCAATTTGATTTTAAAAAGTCTATGTAATCATTTACAACATTACACTTACATCTGACAACATGAAGAAAATACTGCACAGCATGTTGGTACAAGCGGAATGCTTCCTCATAGTTTCCTGCTTTATCTTCTTGTGCTGCCTTGCTAGCAAGGTCTATTGCTTTCTGTAATGCAARCAGATGATTCAAGCGGATGATTAAAATGACATTAACTACTGAACGACAACATTGAAGGATCAAAGAGACATTTTAAGCTGTTGCTCTGACTGGTTTTGATGGCTAGCTTTTCTGCTCTTGAACCCAAGCCCCAAAAAGTTAAAGGCATTTGATTGCCAGTCTTAGATGGTGCTTTGTACAGGACACTATTTCTCCATTCTTTTATGAACAGCAATTAGCAAAACTGCTAACATTTACTAGTATACAAGAAAAGCAGTAAATGACAAGAACAAGTATTTATGCATGGTAAATTGTAACTACTGCTAGTTTGTCCATGTAGTTTTCCTTCCTCCTACAACAGATTTCCAAAAGAGTTTGCAATAAATGCACGTTTTTTCATCACAGACCTAGACAGTTTCAACTGCGAGTGATGAGATCACTAAATCCTATTGAGGGCAGAGTCAATACAGGAAGTACATGATTACAGAGCACTGAAACTAGTTCTATCAGTCTTCCAACACTATGCAGGGAGACAGCTTCAAAGACTGATTATCTGTTTAGCTTCTCAGGGATTCAGCTTCCTGACATCCAAGTAACAAGTTCTAGTCACCATTCCAGGGAAAGGGGAAAAAAACCCACCAGGCAGAAAGCACACGAATATCAACAAGGAACTTAAGCATCAAGAAAAAGGTCTATGGAGGAGAATTCTGGGATGGAATTTTCAATTTGCTTCTTGAACTAATTTCAGATAAAACCGGCCATGATTTGAGCCATCAGACTGTATATGCTGGCCTGTGAATCTGATGATATGACTGTTACTCCTTCGTTCTTCAGTGCTTGCTACCCTTGATTACATTTTGCTGCTTGGACTGCTTATATCACTTCAGGACAATTAAAAATGACAGTTTGAATGACTAGCTCACAGTAAGTTTAAGAAAGCTAGTTGGTTAGCCAGAGTTCACCAACAATACCTAAATCACATATAGCCCCTCTGATATTCTCCCACATTCAGTTAATTTTGTCTTGCTAAACATTTCTAGTATGTTCACCATGATTTGTAATGACAGGGAGCAWGGCTAAAAGCTTCAACAGGTTTTCATTAGGCCTTCCTGCATACAAATTCTTGCTGGTATGCAGATATTCTCATATGTCTCAGGCAAAACAAAGCTGATAAGCAGTAGCCATCACAGAAGAAACGGCAATATCTCTCATGGTACAGTTCGGACTTGCTGGCTTGGAAGCAAAGGTCTTTTCATCAGACCTATCTGAGATTAAGAGTAATTTATTTAAAAACAGTGACCCCAGCAAAGCAGACGCTGCAGTTCTTGTGTGACAAGTGTTGGAAACACTGCAAGCATCTGTTCCCTTGAAAGAGAATTTAGTCTTTCCTTTTAGGAGAAGCCATAAGCTGGCATAACAGTTTACCACTTCTAAATGGGCAGTTCCAGTCCCCTCCTTGCTGCTCACCTTGTGCTGGCTCTGTCAGATCCCTTCACGAACCATTTAAACTCAGCAGTGCAGTAGAAAACTAGCCCAGAAAGAAGTTGTTTTCTGCTATTTTAGTGACTTAAATTACTGCACAGGCAGTTCAATAAGCCCTGAATCCAGGGCAACAAAAACAATGGTATTGGAGAGCTAGGATTAGGGCAGTGATGGCTATACATGTGACACTATATCCAAAGAATGAATGGTAAAGACCACCTGCAAAACATAACTCTCTGAAAACAGGGCATCTTGTAACTTTGCTCCTTTCAAATAGAAAAATATCTATACCATGTATTGACTGTTTTTTTATACTCCTCTTTATAAATACAGAGGAAACTATTATTTGAGTATTAGATTCTCAGCTTTAGTGCATCAGCAGGCACCTTAGCTTGTAACTGTGATTAAAAGCTCTGCTATCAAAAAGGAAATAATTTACTAGAAAGTTGTATAAACCAGGCCATAGATGGCCAGCTCTAAGTACCCACGAGGCACAAAATGCATGTATCAGACTACAGTCTGATGAACACCAACCTTCATAAGCAACAACAGCCTAAACAGCTTTCATTCTCCTCTTGCTTATTTGAGACCCTGCGATAGCTACCTCAGCTATGCCAGTACAAGCATTGCCTGGCTGCAAGCTTGCAGATCGTGGTTCAAAACAGCTGAAAAGAAAATAACTTTTTAACACGGACGATTTCTGGACCTGTTTTGCCAAGCAGCCGCAGAACCAATTATACCGGCACAACTGAGGGTTAACGCAAGGAATGCAAAACCAGAGCATACAAGGACTTCCTGCAGCCAGTACTCCCAGACAAACCTATACCAAGCTGCACTTTCAGACCACAAGACACAACAACGCTTACCACGGGACACCGGGTCCCGCTGCCCCGAGTGTCGTTGGCGGATACGATCCACCGCCCTCAGCACCGCCAGCCCGGCGGGACCGCGTCCCTTCGCCGGGAGCCCCAGCACAGGCCCGCGCTTGGCAGGGGCCGCCGCGGCCTCGGAGCCCGAACCAGCGTCGCTCCGACGCGGCGCCGCGGCTGCGCCGTCTCGCGGCTCGCCCGCTCCAGCCCCGTCAGAGGTGGCCGTAGCCTCCCTGCCCCGGCTCCGGCCCCGACCGCCGCCAGACCCCTCTCGCCCGCCAGGCGCGCCGGCGCCCCCCGGCCACCCCCGCTGCCTCGCCCCTCCCCGCCGGGCCCGCGCCGCTCTACCTGGAGGTTGCCGGTGGCGCCCGCCATGGCGGAGCGCGGGGGGACCGCAGCTGCCGCCGGTCGGAGCTCCCCTCCTCTGCCCTTCCCTCCCCCCGCCGCCGGCCGCAGAACCGAAACCGCCACCTCCGCGAGGCGCTTCCGCCCCCAACCACCACAGGCACCTCTTCGGCTTCCGCTTCCGGCGCCGCACCTCGCGCACGTCAGGGACGTCAGAGGCCGGGCGCGCCGCGGGCCGAGGCCGCGTGACAGGGGGCGTGGCTGCGTGGCCGAGGTCGGGGGCGTGGCCGAGGCGCGTTTCAGTCAGGGGCGCCCCTGGGGCGCGGCGCAGCGGCCGTTACTCAGGCTCCAAGGGCCGCGGGTGCAGTCCGGCAGCCTCTCTCGCGGGCGCGAGGGGCGGTGGTGGGGGGAGCCGTCGCTCTGTCGCTCCGCCGCGAGGAGCTCGGCCGGGAATGACGGCTCTGGGGGCGGGGGATCGCCGTGCTGGACCGTGGAGCTTTGCGGGGCCTGACGATAAAACGCCTCAGCCTGCCCAAACCAGTGCATCCCCTCTGGAGTCGTGGTGGTGATATGGCAATGTGGCCTGGGCAAGGATGCAGTGGGCTCCACCATGCTTTTCCTGGAAATTGGGGAATGCGCACAGTGGTTTGGCTAATGCATGGGATCATTGCAACAACACAGGGGTAGGAGGATGGAAAGGGTTTGCAGCTGTGCAGGCTTGAGGTCTGCGCTTCCACAGTTTTGCTGAATTTTGCTCTGGCAAAGCTCATTGGTGTTGGCAGAATGTGCACCTTTGCCACAACTCAATAAAAGGCCAGGACTGTGACTGGATTTTTATAGCGCTTYTGTAAAATGTTCTGTGGTCATTGCTAGGCTTTGGGATGCAATTCATATTTTCTGCATGTATTGCACTATAGACTTGAAGAAATGTTCTTTCCCTTCTGTTCTGCCCTCTGCCAAGATTGACTTGCTTTCAGTAGCCCTTTTTGTGTGCATAATCTGATGTGATTGCTGAATACTTTCATTCACAGGACCAGCTCTTAATGAACTCTGCCAGTCAGGAGCAGTCAGGTGTTGCTCACGGTGTTTCAGTAACACAACCCAGTAATGTGCCTTCTCTACAGCCTATGAAGGAGAAAGTGACTCCTAACATATGGCAAATTATAAACCAGTCTTGTAAAGTTAACTTGCTATACAGGTCTTAGATTTATGAACTTCTGCTCAATTAGTGCCCCATTTTTCTCCTTCCCCCCAGTGTTACTGCAATTGCTTTAGGGTCACAAGGAATGTTTTAGAAACTTCACTAGCTTCATAAGCCACATTCTTCCAGCAACCTACAACTAACTACAATGCAAGTTTGACTACCTAAATACTAATAATGCTTGTCTCCAGCACAGCCAGGCCTCATATCAGTGATTCTCCTCGACTGGTAGTTGAAAAGTGGCTGCAGGTGACTAATGGTAGTGTCAGAGTGAGACTTTGGTATGAGATGACATGAGAGCCATGCAGTTAAGGAAGATTACTGCCAAGGAGAACTTGCAGTGCAGACAGACAGGGCAGAGAAGAAAGGTAGGAAAACATAGCCTTTGTTTTTCTAGCTGACAAAATGATGCAGAAAGCTGAATCTGACCTGGGTAAAGGAAGCTGTCAGTAACAAAACTAGCAGTTACAATGCTTGTTATCCAAATGCCGTTGTAGAGTACCTTGATCCTGTTCAGCTCACTCACAATGAGCCCATGCTTGCGCTGGACCTCCAATGCATGTGCAGTTCATCTGTGCTGAATGTATTGTCAGTCTGGCCATGCAGCCCATGAGCCTTCTGCTTTGCCCTGGGAAGCAGGATGTGTTCTGATGAGCCAAAAAGCACTAGCACTGCTCTGCCAAGAGACCCAAGCCACCAGTTGTCCTCATGGATATGTCTGCCTGCAACGTAGTGCTTTTGTGAGTGCAGCTGATATGGTGTTCTCAGATGCATAGCCTCTGTCTGTAGCCACTTGCAATAGCACTGAAATCAGTCCACCATCATGGAGAAGGGCTGTGTGCTAGGGTCCCTTCTTTCTAATGCAGTCAGGACTCTGGCTGAAGAGAGACAGGGTGATGTACAGCTATGGAGTTGAGGAAGAAGAAAAGGCCAAGGCTATATTCAGTTCCAGAAAGACTCAAATGGAAAAAAAAAAAAAAGCCACATTGCTTCTATAACCCTAGAGGCACCAATGAGCTTCAGGACAAGAGTTGAAGCACTGTGTTTTGAGGAGCAGGCGGTCATCAGACTCTGTATCCAGAAGGCGTACCCAAAGTCTGCTGCATCTCATGCTACGGCCTAGGGTGTTAACGTCGGTCCAGTATGGAGTGGGGATCATTCTCTCCATGTCCTTGGTTGTTGACCCCTTTCTGCAGCAGCAGCAGTAGCAGCAACCAGAAGAAAAGAGGACCCTGTTTTGAAAGCAAGAGCCTTCCACCTTTGAATTTGTTGCCATCCTGTCTGGCTGTGGCAGTAAGAGCAGTGGGTGGCAGAGGCAGAGATTTTCTAGGACACACCCAGCACTTTAGGGAGAGCCTATGGACATAGTCCACTTGCTGAGGAGGGAGACGTGGCTTCGAGGCAGTGCTATAAGCAATATTTAGTGACCATCTTTTCAGAGGAACCTAAACTTGCTGAGGGCAGTCATGCACAGTGCATCCAAATGGGACTCTGTAGTTATATGTGTCATTTGCCTTTCATTTACACATCTATTTTGCACCTGAAAAGATATCACTGACCCAGAGCAGGAAAGCTTCATGCAAAAGTTGGGCCCCTGGTATGCACTTCTCTAATGCCAGTTTGTTGTTTTGTATGATTTAGGTATTCAGCTGCGATCTCTTAAAGCTTAAAATCAGAAACAGAATCAAAATAAGAGTCTTGGAATATATACTTCCATCCCAAACATGAGGCTGTGTTACCATTTCTATTGATAGAAACAATAGTAGTTATGGTTATAACTGCTGTAGTTACAGGATAGAGGGTGTACATCTGGGTCATTCTTCTATAGTCCTTGCAAGTCTTGAAACATATGCTAAGAATCCTGCTCAGTTTTGGAAAAATTTCCTCGTTACATAAGTACTCTCCTTTTGCCAGAAACATGAGAACCGAAAAAGGACGTCGGGGTTGAACCTCTGGCTTTATTATACCTGATGTGGCTATAACATCGTGGTTTATCAATTCTCCTTATGTCACACCCTACTCTTTCCTTGCTTGAATGTCCTTATTGCCACCTTGGCATCTCTGTCGATGCCTCTCCATTTCTATACCTATTGATAGGGGCTATAACATCGTGGTTTATCAATTCTCCTTATGTCACACCCTACTCTTTCCTTGCTTGAATGTCCTTATTGCCACCTTGGCATCTCTGTCGATGCCTCTCCATTTCTATACCTATTGATAGGCTTCTATACCTATTGATAGGCATCTATACCTCTCGATCTGCACAGAAAGCTATAGCTTTTCCTCTCAGACCATCAAGAACTCTTGATCTCTATTGGCATCTAAAAGCATTCATTCTCACCCTGATTCTGCTCTCAGTACGCACTGACACCTATCAAAGTTGACCAGTCACAATATGGAGAGGCCTGGCTGAGAATCAATTACCAGCTGTATTGCTAGCAACAACATCAATAGATATCCAGCCCTATCGATAGGCATCAATCTTGATCTCCACAAGCACCTCAGCTTTTGCTTGCGGGCCGAGTTTGCTCTCAGTAGGCATTGACCACTATTGACATCAATCCCGATCGATGCCTCTCTATTTTCTTACCTGTCCATAGTGATTGATAGCTCTTGATCTCGACTGGCATCTATAGCTTTTCCTCTTGGACAAGTTTTGCCCTCTGTAGGCACCAACAGCTGTCAACATTGACCATTCTTACTATCGAGAGGCCTTGATGAGGGTCATATTCCAGACCTCTGTATAGGGAATGACATTGATAGATATCCAGCCCTGTCGATAAAGACTGATACCTCTTGATCTCAACAAGCAGTGATTCCTATCCATTTCCATACCTATTCATAGGGATTGATATCAATGAGTATTGACAGTGATGGGTAACTCTCTACACAAATCCCTACTGATAGCCCTTGATAACTCTCARTCTTGACTGGCATCTAGAGCTTTTGTTCTCACACCAATTTGGCTCTTGGTATGCACCGACGACTATCAAAGTTCACTGTTCCCAATATTGAGATGCCTCCCTGAGTATCGGTTGCAAGATGTATGTCTAAGGAAAGACATCTGTGGATATCCAGACAGTGACAACTGAGTAACACTCGATATGACAACTGAGTACACTTCCAGGTACAGCTCCAGGAATTCTCAAGCTTCAAAGTCAATAGGACTAAAAGTAGGGTTTAACAGATTGTTTTTGAAGCTTTAGAATATTCCTGCAACAGTAGCTAACATACAAAGGGTTGCTCAGTTGTCATAGCAATTATAATCACTTGATGTCTTTTTCACTTATTTGGAATACGTCCTATTTACTTTTGACTAAAAGCTACTTTAAATAAACAATGGTAGTGTACTATGTATGTTTACATGTAGATACCTGCATCTGTCATGCACCTGGATGTGCCTGTAAATGCTGTTCCTCAAAAAGCTGGCACTGTTGTACTGAGGAGACAACCAAGTCAGGCCCCAGGCAGAGCTGCCTTAAGAACCTGCACCCTAAATGTCTCGGAAGACAGTGATTAGCTTTACATCCTGAAAGCTAAGTTAATATGTCCGGATCCTTAATAAAGTATTACCACCTTATTGCTGTTGCAGTGTATGAAAGAATGCAAGTGACTAGACAGATAGAAATGAAATAGATGGAAATACAAAATCATCAGACTTAATGGTAATTCTTCATACTTTAGGCTTGTAACTTAAGGTTGCAACCTTAGTATGGTTTTTTTTACATACAACACACAGTTTACACACATTTTAATTTATTTATCCTATCTAAGGATAGTTCTTTGTAATTTTGTTGACTGCATTTAATTTTATTTCAGCTCAAGTTAGTCAGGATTGCTTTCAATTCCAATTCTCTTTTTTTTTTTTTTTTTTTTTTTTTTTTTGAGGTTGGTTTTTCTTTCCAACTGTATTAGTGACCTCTGTTTTGTTATCCAAGTCATCGGTGAAGATGCTGAAGAATACGAGACACAGGACGGAAATCTGGGGTCCCCTCTTTAACACATCTTTGCATTCCCTTGGGAGAATGTGCCTATAACCATTAGTGTACCCATCATATTCTATAGTATTTCAATCTTACTTGAAAGGAGTCAGGTTTCAGTTACTTTAGCGTGCACCTATGGCATCAGCAGCAAGGAAATATCCCATACAGGTTTAGTCAGCCTGCTGACCAGCACTCTGGACTGTGGGATTGCCTTGGTTTACTTCTGCCAAAGTTTGTGGGCTGTGGAATAAGGCATTAGAAGGTCCTTCTTTGTCCCAGCTTCATCAACAAACCTATGTTCATAGGGGTACATTCATTTAAACAAAAAACTGTTTATTTGTCAGACTTGTTTTAAATCTGTTGCACCAAGAGCTTGCAGTATTTTATACTTTAAAAGCAGTCTCTTTAAAGACTTAATTTGGATCAGTTCATGGGAGAATATTAGCATTCTACAGTTGAAAACCCCAAATCCAGAGAAATTACTGAAAAATCTGTTTCCATAGTTGTAAATGCAGGTAAAATGAGAGGATTTATTGCTTAATAGAAAATAATGAAAAAAATTAATGAAAATGAGAGAGGTAATAAAAATGAATATTTCTAAGAATTCAAGTTACATGCTGAGAATTCTCATTTGCATAATTTACAAGCTAAAAAAATACTCAGAAGGAGTGGAGCTGATGATGAGCAAAAAGGACTGCTGTTAGCCTTAATGGATGCAAGACTCCTAGAGAATCTAGCTACCATCACTTACCTATTGATCAACACTGCTCAATAACTGATTTCACATGAGTGGAGTGTCATTTCCATAATTCACACAAGTGTATGGTGATTTAGAAGCTTGTAAGCAGTCTCATCAAATCAAAGGCATCACATCAAATAAGCTGCTTATCATCCCTTTCAGGTCTTCTCTAGGATCTGCTCTCATTCCATCCTACCTGTTGTCCATCATCATCAAGTAGTTAATTCCTGTCAGTGGTGAACGCTTCATCAGCTACCTGTCTCTCTATAAATATTTACAGAAAAAGCACATCTTTCTAATTGGTTCTTTCACTTAAAAAAAAAGGAAAAAAGAAAATTACAACCTATGTGGATAATGTAGACAAAGTGGGAGATACAGAAATGAAGTAATTTATGATGAGTCAAACACTGTGAAATGGTTTATGAAAAGTCATACTGTCAGATTAGAATTAGAATGAGATGACAATTCAAGTCTGAGATCCTGTGCAGTGAACTTGCTTGCATTACTTTCACAACTACACCTTATGGCAAAAGATTTGCATTTTGGGGCACTTTATGATGTACTATTTAGGAGCATATAATGTATTATTTAGGAGGATTTTGTTTCTTGCTTTGACAAATTCCAACTATCAGCTGACTCTTAATACTTGCATCTTTTGCTTTGGGCATATATTATACAGCTAGTATAACCTCTTGAATTTGTGAAGACATCAATCTTCCTTGATATCAGTGTCACAAAATAATTAACTTGCAAGGTTATGATTATCAGATCCAGTCCTATACTGTGCTTGCCTTGCATCACATCCGCAGTACTAAGAAAATCTAAAGCCACAGGTGGTATTAAGCTGGCAAAAGAAGAAAGGCTGAATCAAAGTTATTAAATATCCTTTCCTGTGACCTAGCTGCTATTTGATAACTCTCCTCCTCTGAAGCCCCAGATAACTGTCCTTTTTCCTCGCCTTTAAACCTGTTTTGTTGCTTTAATTAGGTAGCCAAATATGGAGAACAAATTCTTTGCTTGGGAGAGTATAGATGATATGAGTCAGCCTTGCCTTATTTTCTTGAACAGAATAAAAGCAAAGCCAAAAGTGAAGTGGCTGAGAGAAATATCTATTTGCAGCAATTTAGCATGTACTGTGAAAACTGATTTCAGAAAAGGAAAATGGGAATGGTTTTGAAGGACGTGTCAATGAGTTTCAGATCCACTTCCATATATTTTCCATAATAAAAAATTTCTTCCAGTACAAACACCTAGGCATCAAGTGGGCAAATGTGTGGTTTAGTGTAGCTGTCAAGCACAAACCTTCAATCAGTTTAGATTTGTCACTTACTTAATTCAATCTGATTTCTACATCTGACATAGTTTCCAACGTAATTTTTCTTTCATTGCTGTAAATATGTATTTCATATGGGATGTGAGGTGAAGTATGAAAGAATCATTCCCTTGACAATTTCTTGTTTATGAAAAACACATATTCTATTTGTTAACTCCAGTATATATGAATTGTAAAAAAAAAAAAAAAAAAGCTACACATGCTTATACCTGAAAATAAGTGTGAGTTCAACTCTTATTAGCACGTTATGATAATTAACTGCTTTATGAAGGCTACTGTGCAAGGTCAAAGAGAGCATTCAAGGCAAGATGGGATTCTTTTTATAATTGGGCTTTTTCACCTCTAAATTAAATACAGATTGTTAAAAGTGAAAGGGGAAAGGCAACTTTTTGTCTGTAGCATTATTGTATGTATAAATGTATTTTAAGGGCAATAAATTTTGTCATTTATCACTGATACCAGTTTTTTTAAGGGAAAGAATAGAGTGCTAGGGAGGAAGTAACACTGATTTTTAGCATGCCTCATATCTAGTATAGATTATAAGAGTCATGCTCTGAAAGGATCAATAGGGGGTATTTTGGCAAGTTGTGAAATGAAGGAAGAAGCTGAAAACAAGTACATTAAAACTTGTTAGATTTTGATCAGTTGTTCTAACTCATTTCAAGTTCTGTAAATGAAACAGGTTCAAATAAAACTAAAATAAATGTCATCAGATTGAAATCCAAAGTCCTGGTTTCAGTCSAAGACATGAATTCAGATTGCTTCATTCAGTGTTGTTAAGTTCAAGCTTTCAGAATTGCTAATCAGACCCCCAATATAACAAGTTGCCTAAAAATTCTGAGGTGTCAGAAGATGGCAGAGGTTGCGCCGTGTGTGTGTGTGTTTTTTTAACCTTTATTTGGCACACATTTTTCAAACCTTTCTTTGCACTTATCTTGACCAAAACCTTCCTTAAATAAACAAAAAATCCTTAACAAGTCAAATTCTAAGTCCATTCCTCCAAAATATTTGGCTTACAAGAATACAACACTGTGAGAATGAGTTTTTACACGCTAAGAATGGCAACCATTGCTATCTGCCTTCTCCATAGCTTGTTGTCAGTAAGGACTGAATTTTTGAGTACGTATGTTGTCTATTTCCACCTTTGTCTTCACTTTTTTAGTTTTTTTCCGCTTCTTACAGGTAATTTTTGCAATGCACTGGGAGTCYTCAGTCTAGAGTTTGTATCCAGAGCATTTCAAGATGTGTTCAAAGCTCCTAATGAAATGAAGGAACAGATTTTTAGAAGAGATCCTAGATGTGATCCTAGAATTAATGTAAGAATATAAAATTAGGAGTTGTAGCTCCAGTCTAACACTAAATTCATATACCGTCTTGGGCTTCATCAGTTTCTGTTGTCAGTCTGGACTGAATATCAGAATGCTATGAGTTATGTGTATTACCTAAGCATTTCATGACATACCAGATTTTATAGSCAGAGCTTGTACTTTCCTTGACGAAAGCACTGATGAAATATTAGGGCTCTGGTTGTCATAATTAGTTACAGGTTGCATATAGTATGAAAATTCTCTTCTTGTTTTCATGATAAAAAAAAGCGTAATTTCTTCTCTATATATTGAGTATTAATCTGAACTATTCCTCTTTCAAGAAGAAAAAATTGGTTTAAACAAGGTGCATGATCTTTCACTCCAAATCTGAGAAAATGTTTTCTTTACTAGATATTCATGGTTCTCTTAGGCTTTTGTTAACCTCCATGGAAGAGCTGGAGAAAAGGAATACTTAAGCGTATTGCTTAAGAGACCAAACAGCATTAAGATATGACTGAAAAGATTATTTCACCCATGGGAGTTTCAGAAAGTCTATGGCACTCCATCAGCTTCATGTGTCAAGGCAGTACAGGCGGAATCATTTAACAAAACTGCCACATTTACAAAACACAACACTGGCTTGTTGTAGGCAAACTTGGGAAATTTGATTTGATATGTACTGAAGTATTTTAAAATATCCATCACTGTAAATATCTGTAATTTCTTCCCAAGTGTGTACTGCAAACACTTTTAGTTATGATTGTGCCATTGAATTACTCTTCAAACAGTGATACAGGCTTTGACTATGGGTTGCAAGCAGCTGCTTGTGTTACAGTGTTACAGGATGGTTAAAAATAGCTGTAACAGAATTCTTCCCTTGTTAGAGAACTTGATTCAAAGGTAGGTATTGACTGTTAAATCCCACAGGATTTGAGTGAGCTCTGCTACACTTCCTTGCTTCATTTACACTTGCTTCGTTTATCTGCTACACAGATAAAACTGAAGTCTTTCTAAAGTCTTAAAGTCTTCTGAAGTCTTTTAAAGTCTTAAATTAGATGCACCTACCTACTGGACTCATTCCAGTATGTCAACGTCTGTCTTGGCCAGAGGAGCCTGAACTGGATGCAGGGCCCCAGATGTGGTCTCAAATGCCAAACAGAGGGAAAGAATCACTTTGCTCAAAATGCTGGCTGCACTCTTGCCAATGCAGCCCAGGGAGCAGTTGGTCTTTGCTGCAAGGGCACGCTGCTGGCTCATATTCAACTTGCTGTCAGCCAGGACCTTTTCTGTGAAATTGCTTTCCAGCTAGCTGCCCCCAGCCTGTAATGCTGCATGGGATTATTCCATCCCAGGTGCAGGATATTGTGTTAGTTTTTGAGGTTTCTCATGAGGCTTCTGTTAACCCAGTTCTCCAGCCTGCCTAGGTCCCTGTATATGGCAGTCTTGCTCTCCTGCATATCAACTGCTGCCTGTAATTTGGTGTCCGTAACTGTGCTGAGAGTGCACTCCATCCTGTTGTTCAGGTTCTTAATAAAGGTGTTTGCAGTACTGGTGGTGGTATTAACCCCTGAGGGATGCCACTAGTAACTGGCTGCCAGTGGGTCTTTGTATAAAAGTGTTAGTGTTCACTTATTTGCTTCCAGACTGTGACCAAAGTATGGCTGTGTATGTGTGTTCCCCTCTGGGAACGAGGGCTTAACGCTCTAACTCTGCATTTGTGGATATTGCAGTTGACTCCATTTGTTCCTACCTGCTTTCAGCTCTGTTGKAACTTAACTTTGCTCTGCCTTAAAATGGCCTCATAGGTGTGAATCTGAACTTCAGCGCTCTCTTCTGCTGTAGGACAGCACTATAAGAAAATGAGTATATCATTCGTGTTGTGTTACTATGGAGCCCTTGTTAATCCTTCTCTATATGTTGTTGAACACTTAATTTCTTTTCCCATGCTGCAATCATGCTATGCTTCTTCATTTCTTAAGCAGTTTTGTAATAGGAGGAACTGATCTTACTGCGATCTAACCTGCCATCTTATACATGCAGCAGCTGCTTTCATGCTAGAGATACAGGGCCAAATTCAGTTGCATTTTAGGTGGTTTCAACTCCCAGTTAAATCAGTCATCTTCAGACCCTGAGCTGCTTAAGCTTGGGCTTACTTTAAAACTGGTGAACAGTGTAGCTACTTGCAGATTGTTATAGGCGCAGGGCACAAACTCCTCTTCTACCAGGCCATTCTCTCCCCATTGTTAATGGGCATGAAGCTTTTAAATCAATGAAACTGGGTTCTCGAAAGGGGTGCATACCAGGCCTCTAATGATTTTGCACAAGTCCCTAATGCTCTGTACCCTCCTCACTGTGGTTCAGTGTTGTTGTAGACATTCAAGGGGATCTGGGGGGGAAACTGGGCCTTTCAGTCATTTTTCCAAAGGTAATGAAAATGTATTCAACTCCTGGAAGCTGAAGTGCAGAAGAAGGATTTGGAATTATTCAGAATATATTTTTCTTTCACCTGTCTGAAATAAGGTCAAGAGAAATTATTGTTTTTTAAATTGTTCTTTACTTATCCTTAAAGTAGTCTTAAGTCATCATGACAGAAGATAGACTGAGTTCAGAGAATAGAGAAGGAGGAGGAGAAGCAGTCAAGGAAGAATTTGTTAGGATTTCAACATGGCAATTTCACAAATGCTGCTTTACAGTTCATCTCTTGTCCTCAAAATATGTCTAATGTACTATACAATTCACATAGCTAGTAGGGGAAAAAATAGGTTAATTACAATGCAATGAATTGCTGGCTCATAGATTAAAAAAGGAGGACCCATAGACTCTGAAGGACACTCAGGGAGAATCTGACCTTCAGAAATAGTTAGGATGTTATTAAAATAATGTATTACTTTTAATCAAGTGGAAGTCAAAAGTCCCAATCAAACTCAGGCCCTTCTTGAGTAAAGTACTGAGAAGATGCACACAAAAAGACAGAGCATGTTCTGAGTAAAACACATCCAGAGAGCTGTAGTTGAGGTTTTGACAGATCAGATATGATATTTTGAACTTAGTAATATATATGCAAATGAGAAACTTCTAAAGTAAACTAAAAAATGTAAGTATAGCAGGCAGGGTCTGCTGGAAAGAGTTCATCCGTGTTGGTGTTCTCTCTTGTGCAGGACTTATGATCATGCTAAACCTCTAGCCAAATCGGCTCACTCCAAAATATCATGCTGCTGCCTACAGATATGATCTTTCAGTTGTCACCCAGTTTTTGAGTCCTAAAGATTCATATCTTCAATTTTCTCTGCAACTGTGGTATGATTTTTTTTCAAAAAGAGAAACTAAAGTCTTTACTGTGTTATGATTTTATTTTCTGAGAACTAAGAAAATGTCGAATATAAAATTTCTAATAAAATGGAGAATTAGCAACACAAACAAGAAAATAGAAAAGTTTTCCTCCATATTACATGGCTGAAGACACAAATGCATTTGCTCAAAGGGTTTAGTAGCTTCATTGCTCTGGGCTGCAATTAAACTAGCTTTAACTATCATTGTCTTAAAACTGTCTTAGCTTAAGCTTGAACTGGCAGCACAAATTTCTGGTCTCCAGTCTGAGACAGAACAGATTTTAATATCTCACTAGTGTCAGGTAGTAAATCTATAGCAACAAACATGTCCTTTTAGAAGGCCATTAATAAGGAATTTTAATAACAATTTTTTTCATTTCATTTTAATTTCATTTAAAATAATAAAAAAGTGTGAGTAGGCATTAATAATTTCCAGGTACAAACTGTATGTTAGAGCAAAGTAATGGTAATGAAATTTTCTTTAATGGTAAAATATAGAAAGTTAGCTTTAAAAAAATCGAAACAAAAAAACCTTTYTTAAGAGGAAACAGCTTCTCCAAAGCCATGAGATACTGTGGGAATGCTGCCATCTTCTGGGACATGAAACAATGACATGTCTATGTTACGTTTATGAAGTACATTTATTTGCAATGGCAGAAGAAGTTTAGGTTTTGAGATACAGAGTAAGCAGAAATTGTTGAGGGCTGGCTCATTTTCTAATGATTTATTGTACGTACCATATTGCAGTTCCTCACCATTTACCTATTTGACTTCTAAAAACTAGATTAATATATCATTTCATAAATGCAGCAAAACATAAGTAAATATATGAGCATGTGATCCATTTTGCAGTGACTTTATTGCATATTTCATACTTTTTCTGCTTTGGGAATGACTTCAAGCAGTGAGAATTTGACTTTTTTTTTTTAATTTACAGTTTGTTCTGTGTGCTTGTTTATCCTGTAGATTACTTGTGAACAGAAAGGTTTGCCATGTGAGTTCAATACTCAGTATATAAGCTATGGCCAGTTTTGTTATGGCTGACAGCAAAGAATTGTTTGCTGTCTCATCAAATGAGCATAATTCATTATCAGGAGACAAGTAAAAGAAATTGTAGAGCACCAAGCTTCCCAGGGGTAGGTTGCGCTTTAGGGATGTAGAAAATAAATACAGTTAGGATTCTTAATTTTTCCTGAGTAGTGTATCACTCCTTTTAAAAATAGACAGTGTGACTCCTTCGCACTCCCTAGGGCATCTACTGGATTAAGTTGTTGATATTGGTGCATGGTTTTGAAGGTATGCAATACTTCTGCCTACTCTCTTAAATATTCGCCTGTGGCATAGATAAACTTGGGATGTTTTCACTTGTTTTACTGGTTTCCCCCCATTCTTTGTCCTTTTCAGGTTGGCTCTCTCCCAACCAGAAATTATGATTGCCTCCTGGGCTTTTTACAGGACAATGAAGGCAAACGACAACAAAATATTATCTATTCGCAAACTCTACCCAYTGGGTATTTGTGGCAGGAAAAAAATTGCAGCTGTCTACCCACAGCACAGCAAGATATATGAGATCTCAGGTGGCCTTTGGGACAGGGCCACCAAATGTATGTCAAGCAAGCTGTATAATACTTGGCACCCTACCTTGGGTTTATCTTTACTGCTAATACCAGCTACCAATCTTGTTCYTCCTGAGGTTGGCTATTTCTATAAGAAACTATTCTACTTCTGTGCACTCATTGTCTCTGAGTCATAAAAGATAATTTTATATTCTTGGCACAGCCAAGAGCACCTACCTGTTGGGTCAGCAGTAACAACCCCATGTCCTTAAGAAGTCCCCCACACTTGGTGAGACAGCAGAGGAAAGCTGTCACAGGTTCTTATAATTATCTGGGGGTGAGTTTATGATAATTGACCAGTGAAATACACCACCATGTAATAGCAATAAAAAAATCTGGGTCGGGATCTGTGCAACATTTAACTGCTAATTAGATCCCATTCTGTTCAAAATCCTAGTATGTTTCTTCACTTAATCATAACAATCAAAATGAGCTACAACCTGGTAGYGTTAAGTAAGGTTTCTGTGATATCCCAAGGTTATGTCATACTTGCTGAAAGAGCATAAATTTATTTATTACCATGATAATCTACAGAAAACAAAATATATACTTTGTGCTTGTCTTTTGGACATACTAATCAATTGAAATTTTGTTTAATATTTATCATACTGCATCTATACTACTTGCTGCATTTTTAACTATGGTGGACAGGGTTGGTTTAACATGAGAACCTTGATTAAAAAAAATTGTCCTTCAGTTTTTTACATCAGGCACTAATTTTGCTAATAGTCAGTAGTATTTTGCAGAACATATTTTCCATAACTTTATGGAGACACTCTCTCATCTATCAGTAAGTGTTACCCAAGTTATTTTGTGTCCCTAGGAAACATGAAATATACTTTAAATAAGTATAGCAGAGTGAATTATTTATTGATTTGTTACCTCTATATCTTATGCAAAACTGTTCTATACATTCTAATATTAATGTTTTCAACAGTTATTATTTACATTGGCATTGTTGCTATTTATGGGAGGAGAGGAGTTTATTGATTCAGGCTCTCTTGACATCTTCTCTCTTCATTATAGTAAAGTAAGGTTATTTCTCAGTGTGTTTTTGCTTCTAAGTGGAAGAAGTACAGTCTATAAGATCATTTACATATGACCATTGAGCTGTTCCTAGGAGTACAATGTGTAAGACAAGTATGTGTAAAAATGTACCTATTCCTAGAAAGCTCTCTAAAAATACTGAGATACACGTTTTGATATAAGGATAGTGCAGAGATGTGTATGGTCTTTCTTGTATTCAGTTTTGTATAATTGGTAAAAGATWCTGGAACTGGAATGCCAATTCATGTAAAAACTTACTGTATTTGCCCTCAGATAGAAGTAGCCCAGAAGCAGCAAATCGTCAGGAATCACACCCTTCAGTCGTCTGCTAGTGCTCAGCTCCTCTCTTTCTTTGCTGCACAGAAGCAGCTGTACTCAGCAGGGATAGTTGGGCTGATGGAGCCTGAGCTGCTCTTGTGGAACGTGGGGTGGAATGCATATCATGTAGCCCTGGGTGAGCTGCATTATAATCAATTTAGTGGGAAGACCCTGCAACATTCCCTGAAGAATGAGCTTCAGGGAGTGTTGCAAGGTTTTTTCCCACTAAATATTGCAGACAGTGTTCTGGAAACAATTCCTACTATTGGTTTACTTTCTTGAAAGAAAAAAACAAAATGGTGGAGAAAATGGATTTAATTTTTTTTTCCTGACTTGCATATCAGATGAGTTTTAGAATGAGGTATTTTGAAGCAAGCAGAATAGTCTGTATAGAAAATGCAGTATGTTTTAACTCAAGTTCGTTTTTATTTTTAACAAATTCAACACAACCTTTTATTTAACTTTAGTACAGAAATTTTTGACATACTTTCTGAAAAAGTGTGAAGACAATTCTGACATTATCTATTTTGATAGTTTTAAAAAAACTTTAATGAGACATTATGCTATGAATAGAATGAAAATGCAAATGTATAATCAGGCCCTGAAATAACAACTGGTTTCAAAATATTCATGTGCAGAATGAAAGCACATGGCAAACTATCAGTTCTCCAGGAAACAGCAACTTTGTTCTGTGCTTAATGTGGCCTTGCAAGTGTTTTGCTTTTTACTCCTCAGTGCAAACTACTAACTTCCACTAGACTACCTATTGTTTTTCCTACATTACTCTTTTGAACACAATATGCTAAAAAGACATGATCTGTTCAAAGCTCCTATGGATTACCAGATCAGTTAAAAAAATTATGTGTATCCAATTTCATGGTTACCTAAGAAATTCAAATTTTACCGCACCTTCTCCACTAGAGGTCTCTCCAGATAGCACAGAAACCTCAGAAACCAACTTTCCCGGAGACGGTCGGTGTTGCTGTTCTGTTTGTATGTGCACAACTGCGTCCAAAACAGTGGCTGTGCTACCACTTTATAGTTGTATTACAAGTAGATCCAATTTCCATAGTATTTTTAAGCAAGAATGTTTGCACTCCAGATGAACACATTAACGTTTGAGTGATTGCTTTTGTGATATTGCACCAGGTGAGAATCTYACCTGATATCTTCAGGTAAAGGGACTAATTCCAATTCCATAAATAAGGCTATAGGAAAGCTGGAAGGAGCAAACAACAGCCAGTCCTAAAAAATTAGAAGTGAGATATCTTTGTTTTCCAAAGAACATGTCACTCTAAGACCCAAGTGAGATCCTGATTTCACTACTTTTTAATTCTGTTAATAGTTGTGGAGTTACTGGTGAGCTGAATTGGACTTACTGGGGGTCCTCCCTTTGTTGGACTTGTACAACTGCATTTGTTTGCATGACGTCTCCAAAATGGCTAGCTGTGTATGACAAATACCTGACATACACTCTCTGACTTCATACACATTTATTTATACACCTAAGCCTGCTCTGCTTAAAAGAGCATTTTTATAACATGGAATGTGGGCCTGAGCAGCATTGTGTACCTGCATACCTCAGGAAGATAGAATGATCTTTCTATGCAGAACTAAAATTTAGATTTCCAATTTATTATTGTATGCAAATATTCTGTTCCCATTTTAAGTTCCAGAACTTAGATGGTGTGGTGGATGAGTGAGGAGTGATGCACTTCACTCATAAGAGAGAAGCAACAATATGTTTTATTGAGGTAAGATAGTGATTTAACAGAGTTCAATCATAAATGAGACAGTGATTTAACGAGGGTTGATGGCAAGATTCACTCAGTTATTTACTATGTGGAGGACAGGGTAAAATGAAAGTGTCAAGGAGACCCTCCCATTGAGTCATGGGTTCAGAATGGGCTCCCTGGCTTTCCAGACTCCTCCTCAGAGGAGTCTGGGAGCGGCTGGATCCAGTCATAGTCCCAGACTTGGTCAACGGTTTGTGTCTAAAGGGTTATGTGCACAATCAGAGATGTAACTTAGCAAAGTTTGCAAAGAAGACCCTCCCATTGAGTCACAAGGTTCAGAATGGACCCCCTTGCTTTCCAAACTCCTTCTCAGAGGAGTCTGGGGGCAGTTGGATCCAATCTTAGTCCCAGACTTGGTCAATGGTTTATGTCTAAAGGATTATGTGCACAATCAATCAGAGATGCAATTTAGCAAAGTTTCACGAAGTTTTGCAACGTTTCAGCAAGCTATTAGTCACTTACCGAGGATCTGTCGTGGGTAAGGAATCTCTCAGCCTCGAGGAGTAAGCTTGAGAGGCGTCCCTGCTCAAGAGGAGGTTCTGCAGTGCAGCCCACTGCCGTGCAGGAGAGCTCAAGGGGCTCTGGGCTGCCCCCTGTTTATGGGGGGGAAGATGATTGACTCATAGTCATATTTGCATACTAGATAGATTTTAGTTGGTGCATGCTCAATTAGCCCCTGTCTATGTGCTGTTTATGGAGAGGTCAGGTGTGTGKGGGGGAAGAGCACATCAGGGGAGGGGGGAAGGAGCACACTGTCAGAGATGGCACTTTGCCAATTGYTCTAGCCTGTCTCTCAAATCCAGCCTTGCCAAATGAGCAACAGAGACGAGCATGTCCTGCGTAGGTGGGACAGCGAAATGCTCTAAACATGTTGCAGAGGAAAAAGCACCAAAGCAAATTTTCTGAGGAATAAGTCATTTGCAAAAACYGTTTGGCTATGTCTAAGCCAGAAGACTGCTGTGCTCATTTAACATGTGGCTAGGACCTGGGCGCCTATGAACTACCTGCTACCATTGCTCTGCTGCCTAGGTTTCTGCTGGAAGAAAGGCTGGGTGTGCAGGCTGAGAAGGAGGGACCTGGGAGCCCTAAGGGATATCATGGAGCACATTCAGTGATCAGGTTTGATGTAGCTTTTGACACTTCAGAGGCCCAAGGCCAACGGCAGAGAAGAGAAGAAAAAGAAAATCCTTTCTAGTACAGCATCACTCTGATTAATAATATAGAGGATTTGGGTAGTGAGTAAAGAGGTTAGGTACAGGGACACAACCTCCTGTGGAGTCTGTGATTATGGAGCAGCTTGAAAAGAAACAAGTACTTTCAGTGAACCTCAAGAGCAGGTGCTTTGTGAGAAGGTCTATGGGAGGGGAGAACGTGACTGGAATATAGTGATACAAGACCTGGGGCTGAAGGGTTTCTGAGCACATACTGTAAATGAGCTGCATTGCTCTACCCCAGTGAAGAATAAAGGAAAACTTTTCCAAATGGCTAAACTTCTCTGCTACCTCTGTTTCAGAGCTTGCAGTTTCAGGTTTCATATGAGTAAGGTATTTTGACTTAGCATTAGTAAGGTATTTTGAATTAGCATCTTTGGTTGCAAAGCACTTTTTTCTACTGTGATGATAGATGTATTCAAGTTACTCAAAATGACTTCCAGCATCGCTTCAGTTTTGTACATCCATCAGGTTATAGTTGCCAAAAAGAACTGTTGGAAAGTTTGACATATGCTTAATTTTTACAGTTGCAGAAGTCTTTCTGTCACTAAATGTCTAAATACTACTTCTACATTCTGCAAAGCTCAGGTATAATTTCTTCTCAATAGATTGGGAAATATAAATTGGGTCTTGTGSCAGGAAGGCTTTTGGGCCTCAGGGGGACTCATCTCAAGAGTTAGACATACATAAGCTCATCTTGCCCCTCAGAATATATGCTGAGTAAAAGAGCTCTATGGAATATCCACATTTAGGCTTCTGGATGACTCCAGTAATCTCTACTTTATCCCCAGATTAGTCTAGCTAGCAAAACTCTAGGCTAAAAGCTGGGGATAAATCTAATTTTGTATGTAGTGGTTTCCTTCAGTTTTGTTATTGGCATAACTCCAAAATAAATTATATTTGAGTACTTTATAAATGATTATAAAAAGAAATTTATGCATTTCTTCCTGATAGTACTCATATATTGCATAATTCAGTAAATGGAAGACATTACTGTCCTCAAAATCAAACTGAGCCACACTGAATTTAATATAATTACCAAGACAGTTAAAGTATAAGTCATGTTATTACTTAATGATGCAGTATTTTATGCCCTGATTCAGCAAGGCATTTAAAACTAATCCTAACTAAAAGTAGTTGTCTAGTTCCATTGGATGCTCACAGATTTAAAGTTAAATGGGGTTTAAATATTCTGAAATGAAGCCACTGAGCTGTGTCTGTGCACCTGAAAAGCATGTAGCCATTTTTGCAAATAAAATCAAATTGCTTTGAAGTTATAGAAGTTGTGTTACATCAGCATGTGTGCTAATTTTGGAATATCCTATTTAGAAAGAATCATATAATATCTAATGCAGAGAAAGAAGTCTTCTGTAGCAATATGCAGCATTTCTCCACTTTAAATATGTATATTCACAATACCCTTTATATATGGAYGCACCACATCGTTCTTCTTATTAATGAAGTTTGACAATTTGTGACAGGACAGAAAGGGAATTCATTATATTTAGTAATAGAAAACCCATTTCTCATTTTTCTAGCGCCAAGCAGCTGCAATGAAGTTGCCTAAACCACTATATCACAATTCCCCACCTTTGTGGTTCTTAAGGTCACCCTCAAGGGTCTTCAATTTCCTTATGTTCACAGCTTGGCACCTGGTAATTTTCAGAATCGGGAAATACAAGGAAGCTATATATTTTTATTCTAAGAAGGAATTTTTTTGATTTGAGAAGAAATAAATCTGTCAGGTTGAAAATATTAAAAATCAGAAGCTTGACTGTAATAATCACAGCAATGTCCACGCCAATTTTGTTTAGCAAACTTTGGAATGAAAATTTTCTGCATGACAAAGAAACTTTCCCTCTCCCTCAAAGAAATTGTTAGTGTAAGGGAAATGGAATTTTTATTTCAATAATCAATGGACTTTAAGGGTAATTTATGGTAATAAGGCTGAAAGGCACTCAGTATTACTTTTCCTTAAAAAATTATTCAGTATTCTTGTTGCTGTCAACCTCAGTGGACTATATTGGCTAAAATGAAAGAAGATTAAGTAATTTTCTCTCTATATAAGATGGTCATATGCTTTGTACACTAGTATTAATTRTTGAGGAAGTGCTACAATAGGCAATAATACAGACTTCAATTGATTTTCTTAAGAATGTCTTCAGACAGGCTCAAGGCTAATGAATTCCAGCAG
This sequence comes from Apteryx rowi, assembly GCF_003343035.1. Taxonomy (NCBI): domain Eukaryota; kingdom Metazoa; phylum Chordata; class Aves; order Apterygiformes; family Apterygidae; genus Apteryx; species Apteryx rowi. The sequence goes on from NW_020450761.1 coordinate 958,606, forward strand.
CACAAATTAAAAAAATCATTTGTTTTGGGCTCTGCAATGAGATAAAATAAGGGTTTCCTTTTTATCTTACTTTATTTCCACTGAAGATATAACATTACCTTCAAAGATGGCCTTTCCCTAATTCTTTATAAGTGTGTAACTTGAAAAAAATAAAACCAAATATTTCTGTTCCAGTTAAATTTTTGCTGTTAGTGGAAAAAGTCTGAATATGAAGAGAGTCATTAAAAGGAGCAAAAGCTTTGGATAAATAACATTTTGAAAAGCAAGCTAATTTGTATTTATTCGCTTCACTACCTRAACCTCCAAAGATTTTTCACTTTTCCGTATCTTCTCATTGAAAAACTATTTTACCTTATTGTCCTGGTAAATGATACTATACAAACTGGTATGTCCTGCATCCCAGAAGTGTTATGTTGGCATTGAAGCGTTGAGAACTGTCTGCCCAAGTGTGAGTTTGTAGCTATAGCTATCATTAGTTAACCATTGAAACAAATTACAACAGTTCATTTCTTGGCTTGATATGAGTTATATTACTTCTGATACATCCAGGAATATCTAGATTTATAATTTCCATATTGTATTGGATTTGTCAATCCCTGGATGTGCCTTGTCACTTTGAGAGTTGCTTACATTGGTTATTTGCCTGTAAAATACATACATAACTTCAACCCAAACAGTCAGTTCTCAGTTCAGTGCAAACACATTCATGAAAAACTACATTGTTAGCAGGATTTTTTCAAACTGGAGTTGTATATTGTAAAGTGTATTGTAAAGGGGCTGGCCATTCTCACTGGTTACCAGATATTATTTCCCACTCAGTCATGAGCTTCCTGAGTGAATTTGGGCAAGACCCTGAGAATATAACTACAAAACGAAGTATGAGACAGCAAACCTCAGGCTAGCAGAGATGTTTGCTAGTAACACCATGCAGTGCAGCACAGCTCATCTGATGTTCTGGTATTTCTGCTATGCTCTGGCACTTCCAGAAGTTGCTTCCTAAATACTGTGTTATTTTGATTATTTTTTTCTTGTGATTTTTTGTAATACTAATAAAATGACCTATGGAGGTTTTCTCCCATGCACACTGCATAGAAACACTAAAATCAAAAGCTACCTGTTCTGTGGGTGTGCTCTGTTATACTTACTGAAGAGAACTGCCTCATTGTTCAGCTTTTATTTCCTCCACGCTGCAAGTACATTTTTGGTGATATTGTACTGGTAAGATACAAGCAGCAAGCAACAGAATCCCCCTTTATGAGAAGCTTGGATTTTATGATGTTGCAGATCTTGTAATAGGACATGTGTGAATTATATATCGTTATAGCTGACTTTGTCTGTTGTAGATTTAGGCATGAAGTTACCAGTTATGCCAAAATCAGGCATAACATAGGATCAGAGGACTTGCAGCAATGTTGCAAGAGTTCATTTCAGGACTAGGTCTCAAAATGGCAAGTAAACTTTCCTTTATTACAGCTTTAACTGTCACTGATAGTTAAAACTACTTGTTCTGGGACCAGCTGGATCTCTGGGTGCCTGAATAGCTTTCTACTGCCACCTTCTCTTTTCTCTGACTTCTGATTTCTTCTTCCCCTACTGCCTTCCCTGTTCCTTTTCTTTTTTTCCTTTATGTCTAGTCACCCACTTAATCACTGTGCCATTTATCATTAGTCAAATAGGCAATATACTTAAAAGCCAAACCCCCAAATGCAGAACTGTTACGGCATTTGCTTTTGCTGTTGCTGTTTTAGGTTGCTTGTGTAAACTCTAAGCTGCTAAATACAGTTATTCGCACAAGTACTTTTTGAGCTCTTCATTGGATCTGAAGATGAATTTCAACAGGGAAATTTTTGGTATGAATTCAAACTTTCTTCAAGTTTGGTTAAATTCAGATGTGGAATTTTAATTGGTTGTAAGTATATACAACTATGAAAAGTTGATTAGAGGTTTGAAATTGAAGACTGAGAGTGCAACTTGTTTAATAGTAGACAACACAACTACTTAAATARCACTAAACCATGGCAGATGCTTTTCAATAGTCCCTCTGTTTTACATCAGCAGCAGACTTTGGCTGAAGAAATAGTCCACAAAGATCTAAACTAGCACCCAGTTAATCTCTCTGTACCAGTGAAGCAAGGAGATTTTATGGGATGTGCTATTCACACGGCTAGTACAGTAGATTAAAAAAAAAAGTGTGTTTAATATGCAGCTATAGATTTACCAGTTCAGCTGATTTTAGCCCCTAAATTACAAAACAACAAACAAGTGTATGGAAGCAAATGTGTGCTTTTGTAGATTTTCTTTATGGCTATGAATGTATTTAACTAACATTTTTGATAATATTTTTTTTCATCTTTCTTTTTCTTGTTTTCCTTAATTATTTTAATATTTTACCGTCTGTTTTATATAACTTTGTTTTACTTTTAAAAATATGAAAAGAATATTTTGATATTAATTTGAAAATGGTATAAATGGAGATGTTAATGCTTTCACATGACTTTCTGTTACTGATATTTATTTTATCTTAGGGATACCTGGCATTTTTTGCCAGATAATATGCAGTTCAAGAGCACATACTAACAATGACTATTGTGCGTCCGTGATTGTTACTGTATTTATCTGAGTTTTTAGAGTTGCAAGTTTCCAATATTTCACTGATAAACCTTTGTTCTGGGAAGTTACAATGCAGAGTAACTACTCTAATTTTCATCAGTCTGAAACGTAATAAATCTTGCTTTCAGGAGAATTTAAAAAAAGAGCTATCACTTTATTTCAGAGTTGCTGCTATGCTGAACAACTGTGTAGTTCAATGGGAAGCTTTTGATGCTTAGCTTATCATGATTTTAGTGACTATTGTGCATGAATTTTATAGGTGGTGATTAGTGCCAGTATAATACAAATTTGGAGATACCATAACTGTAGATGAAAAGGGTCTCAGTAGTCACTAAGTCTTTGCAACATTTAACTGCAAAAAGGTTGCTTTGAGAACTAAGTGGTTAAATCGATGCTGTTGTTTTGGATGTTGTCTTATCAAAACCCTGAGTACTTTACAGCAAAGTGAGCTGCATACCTGTCCCCTTCTTTGCTCCTCTTCAAAAAATTCTTTAACTTACTAGCTGTCTAGCTCAGCTGTACAAGAACAGACAACTAAGGCATGTAAATATATATCAGATCACTAGATGTCCTCCTCCCACAAAATTTCTTCTTGTTCTCAGTTAACAAACTGATAATATTTTCTTGAAGAAGACCTAGAATCATGTATAGCACTAAAAGATCGCCAGTGCAAATTCATGTAATCACAAACAACCTGCTCCTGAAAAGCAGCCACGAGGTAGGTCAGAACTCTGCAATTATGAAACATGTTTAATTATGCACTTATTAGGCCTTTAAGGACTGCAGAGGAATTTTCTGTTACAGTAAGTGCTGCAGAAGCAGGGCTCTGTGAAGCTATCCCCTTCTGGGAGACTTGTAAAAATCCAGACTGCATAGATATCAGACTGATCATTTTGTAAGCAACATTTTGGTTATATCTGTGCAGTGGTTATATGGCTCTCCCTGTACACAGATACATGAACTCCCACGATAATTCCTTACTTGGGTGTTACATGGCCACTTTTCCTTCTGTTTGTTCTTGCTGAGGAAATGTAGGCACTATTAGCTCGTGTTTGGTGCTGTGTTAACTTGCCTTTTGGTTAATTAAAATTTGCCAGAATGTCCTGTATGAATACAGCTATCCCAGCCACTAGAAATGGATAAATATTCAGTCAGCTAAAGCTGGTTATCTGTAGGGCCTGCTCCAGGCACAGCAGCTGGGACAATTTTCCTGGAGCTCAGCAAAAGTCGGTGACTCAGGGAGTCTGCTTGGAGCAGGTATCTCGTTGCGGGAGTCGCTTCTGGAAAGGGTAACTGGAAGGGGTAGGGTGCAGGATGGGAAAGGGAGGGACGTGTGATGGAAGCCAGTGGGGTGGAAGGGAGGATGAATATTCATTTTGTTTTTCCTAGGGCTGAAAACAGTTCCTGACTCTCTGGTCAGAAGTCACTGAAATGATGCCTGCTCCTTGCACATTGCTTTATTACTGAAAGTGCACTTTTAAATGTTGATGATGTTAAGAATACCAGAGTTACAGCTATGATGTGTACTAGTACTTGGAAGGTATAACTTGAGAAATTGAAGTTTACCATGGAACCAGAGGCAGAACAGTATTTTAAAACAGTTTTTTTCTGCAATGCTGTTAGTAAGGGCTGGGACCCTACCCTGGGACCCTACAGGATGTTCAAAGAGCCTAATTTGAAGAGTAAGGAAAGCCAGGATGGAAGGAAGAGTTACAGTTTAAAATAGACTGCAGGCCTTTTTAGTGTTATGTTTAGTGCTATTAGATTTTCTGAGAGCTAATATGACATGAGAGAGACTGCATTTCACAGCATGATTAAAGGCACTAAAATAAATGGGATAGGTGACTAAAAGAACAAAGTGACTGCACTGAAGAAACATTTCCAGAATGCTCACTGATCTTTGAGAAGGAGTCACCACTTGTTTCTCTCTTGTGTCTGAGGGAGTTCTTTCAGCATATGATATATTTGCAAAGCCCCTTCTGAAATACTTTGACCCGAATTCATAGTTGAGCTTATACCCTAGTTATTGTTTTTTCTGACAATTCATTGGCATGTTAGCCTTAAGAAGTGATCGTCTTCTGTGAAAAGCCTTTTGTGGGTAAACTGAGATAAACAGTAGTGTTGTAACGAGAGCCCTCTAACGAACCTTTCTCATGAGGAAGGATGAAAAGATGTGTAATACTGAGCTATATGATTTTTTCAGTTTGTGTCCGGTCTAGTGACACTTAGAGACAAAGGAAGGACTTCAGTTTTTTTCAATAGGCATGGTACAGGGATTTTTTTTTAAGGTAGTGAAGAGCTATATAGTTATCTAGCTGTGGGGGGTCTTTTTAAGATTTCAGTGAGCTGTTGAATTTTGCTGAGATTCCAACAAAAATGCAAGATTTTACAGGGATTTGCTGGAATTGGACTTTCATACCATTATGTATAGTTTCATTAACTTTCCTAACATACACCTTTACGGTCCATAACTATCTGCAACAGGTACTTAGACAATATCAAGGTTATCTTAGGGTGAGACTTCTGCTAAACAGATTAAACAGCTTTGAGTCTAGATCTGAATGAAACAAGATAAAAACAGCCCTGTGATTCAGGAATTTCAGGAAAAAGCAGCAACCAGTGTTGAGTGAGTATAAAATTGGAATAGAATTACACATCCTGAAAGTAGTTTTTATTCAAGGATCAGCTCTACTGAGTTAAGAACAAAAGAGAATGGAGAGGCTCATTAGCATCCAGGAAAATGCCTCACGATAATCCTGAAAAGAAAAAGCAGTAGAATGGCCAGGTGGGTGAGCAATAGGAATTGATCCTGGAAGAAATGGGAAGAAGTCTGTGTAAATTTTGGGATGAAAGATAAAATTATTTTGAAGAATCACAAAGGTTTTAGTAAAATAAATAAGAATTTTGGTGGTGGGGCATTCATCCTTTGGGGCACAGGCACCAAAGCTGGTCTAAAAAGTCTGACCTTAAATAAACTTTATAAACATATGGGTGGTGTTACCCCAAACAGAGTAATAGTTCCTGAACTGTTACTTACTAACATCCTATGAAATCCTCGCTATGAAATGTAGATCCTGGAACCTACTGTGGAATAGTGATGAGCCATGAGAAGGTAATATTCACAAGCACAGTATGATAAATCTGTGTAGAATCACAGATTTTAGTTTTGAATCACATTTTAATATATTCTTGTTATTTCAGTCTGTTCAATCACTTGTATCTCACCATGTGCTTCATTTACAAATTTAGATTCACATGCTGATGTTCTGTTAACACTGAAACTCAATCATTGCTTTGAAACATTAATTATTACCTTATTTGTTATAATTAGAATGAGGAAAAAACAACAACATTAAAAAAAGACCCAGAAGTGCTGGAATTAAGCACTGAGAACAATGAGACATGAGTAAACTTCATACAGAATTGGGTTATTAGGTTATCTACCAGGTCTGAGTATTTTAGCTTCTTCTGTCTCTGTTGCAGTCTTCATCCACTGCTGTCTTTTCAGCCTCTGCTAGTAATTAATCACACACCAGCCATGACCTTAGTGTGGTCTCTAGTATCTTTGTTTTTTCCTCATATCCTCCAGGTTCTTTGATGTTTCTTAATAACAACTTCTGCCTGTTCTTTACATTTTAGAACAAAGTTTGTATTATCAAAATGAAATTGTTTCTAGTACCAAAATCTTTCATGGATGTTTCAGATGTTTCAAAGTGACCATAAAACCCTGGCTAGGGAGGAGAAGTAGTGAGAATGACACACTATTTTGACATGGTTGTGAAGAATTAAATGTTTTGTTTGTATTATGTACTAACCTTAGTCAGGTTAGTACATAGGCTCAAACTATTTTTATGGGAGAACATTTACAATAATTAGAGTGGTATAAATATATTTTCAGTTAGCTGCCCATAACTTTATGTTGGAGATGGAATAATTCTGTCAGCTTCATCCTACTCTATAATTTTTATACCAACAGTATGTCTCTCAGAAGGTCCAGGGAAAAATTGGTGACAATTGCCTTGTTCCTTCAGTGACATCTGGCTCCTTTTCTGAAAGGCTTTGGAGAGGTTGAAGGGTATTTGTCGGGAATCTTTTGGCGCGGGGGATTGTGGGTCCAAGCCACCTCTGAACATGTCACAACTGCAGCTAATGACTGTGTTGTGTTTTCCTCCTTCCAGAACTGCAGCATCACAGATTCAGAAAGCTGAGAATATTTTAAATTATTTTCTGAAAGACCCTTTTCTATTGCATCACATACTAGTTTTCTGGGCTTGGTTCTTGAAGCAGACTCTTTTATGCCTAGACAAAATTCCATTAATATGTGTTTTTGAGGTCAATTACACTTGCTGGCTTAAGATAAAGTTATTTCTGTAATTTATTTGCCATGTGGTAACAAAAGTTTTTTCTCTCTCTGTGTTGGTGAAGTACTGAAAATTGCTTTAGGTACATTTCATTTTCATTTTTGCTCCATTTTTGTCATCTCAGCCACCAGTTGTAAATTGGCCAGTTAATTTTCTTGGCTTCTGCTTGTTCCTATTTAACAAAATCATGAAACAGTTTTACAAAATGGCAAGTCTGCAGTGTAATAGTTCTGAACAGCCAATTTGCTGAAAATAAGCAACAGATAGYAGCACTGCAAAATGTGTCACAAAAATTGCTCTTATGTTTTGCATGAATTCTTTCACTAGATTATCCTATTGAGATATGACAGTGCATTTACAAAGTCAAGGTAAATTTTGGAAAATCTGCACAATATTCTGGCTTTAAAATCCTTAAAATAAAACACTGCATTGAGTGTAATTTTTTGTTTCAAATAGCACTTTTATTTTCTGATCATGTTTCTTACAATTTTGATTCATTAATATTCTAAGAATACAATTACCTGCATCTTTGTTACTTGGGTTGATAGTACAAGTTAGATTTGGTAGAAGTTTGTGGACAAACAACTTATTTACTGGAAGAAAAGACTTTTGAGGAAATGGAAAACTGTTGACAAATTTCTCCTAAACTGGAAATATTTTAGGCTGAAATAGAAAACAATGTCCAAATATTTTGACTTCTAACTGTAGCTTTTTTGCAGTACACTGTATATCTTTGTTACTAAAATAGACAAAGTGAATAAGCCAAAACCAAACAAAACTTTTCATATTGAGCTGAATAACATATATTAGCTGACCTACTTTCCTTGCTCCAAAGGGAACCCCCCCCCCCCGAGAACTGATTGAAATTAACTCCCCCACTTTGTTTTGATTTTTGGTTAGGCTAGACTTTACACAGGTTTACTAATTAATGCTAGATACTGTGCTATCCTGTGACCTCATAAGGGCCTCTCAGTGTTGTTTTGTATCTCCTAGACTTTATTGGCCTAATCTTCATGACTTTATTCAGGGGAGAATTACCTCTGAAATCAGAAGAAATATTTCTCATAGTAAAGGATGTGAGATAGGTACCAGTCCATCAGAAGTGACCTAAAGCTTCCCTATATGGGAAAGAGACCAACAGAGCTGTAGCAAATTGTCAGTGCTGGAACAAGGGTGCTGGTGTAGCTCTTCCGGGTAAACACTTCGTTGTCGAATAAGCATGAGGGGTTTGGTTTGCTCRTTTCAGGATCAAAACTCCCCTTTTGAGGGATAATACCCCTTCCAAAGCATGTGATGTGGGAGCCATACAGACAGGCTATGCGGGTGTAAGATCTTTACTTCAGTTCTTTCATCAGCTTTCTGGAGTGGATGCACTTCGTATTTGCTATGTATACAAGTTGAAAAAGATGCTAAGAGCAGGCTATGATGCTGCTCATATATCTGTTCTATCAGATCTTGTTTGTGCAAAGTAAAAGCAGCATGCCCGAGTAGACTGTTACTGAATTATTCACATATTAAATAGTTTAGAATCATCTTCTCACTATCTGGAAATTTTCGTAAGCATATAAGTGGCTTCAGAACTACGGTGAACTACTTTACTCACAGGCATAAATTCTTTGATGTGTCTTCTGTTTTGCAAAACTCTGTGCATGCTTGGGATTTGTACTTTTTAACAGGAGAATAAGAAACACTTTTTGTGAAGTTCAGTCACTTACTCAGCATCACTAAATGACTTTGAACTACTTTTGTTAGCAAGTGCTATTCAGTTCAAGGCAGAGAAACAGATTTTGGCATTGAACCATTCTATTCTAAAATTAATATAAAAGGCAAAGCTGTATTTGCCAGAAAAATATCACCTTGGCTTTTAGACATGTAAATACACCACCTCATTTTAAAGGATGCAGTATTGTTTTCCTTTACTCATTAATGGACCTTGGTCAGTTCTGCAGTTCCTTGGACATGGACAAAGGAGGGCAACTTTATGTAACGACTTCAGGAAAATCTTGTCCATCTTATTATACGCTCTTGCTTCTGCCTTGTAGCTTGTGAAAGATAAGAAATGGAAGAAAATATATTCATCTCTTGTGGTAGCTATATTATTAGTGTTTCTTTGTAGACTTGATTTTCATCTTCCCTGTGGGCCAAAGACTTACTGTCTTACTTGCCCAAATATCCTGGGGGAGCTGAGGGCCCAGAGAAACTATTTTAGACCTTTTATCAACCCGTCATCATTTTAATACAAAATATTTAAATATTCCTGTCCTTGAAGTGCAAGTATTTGCACAGAATCACTTTTCCTTAAGGGGGTATTAATGTGTGAATAACTGAATAGATAATCCTACTATGCTYATGGTTTTTATGGCAGTATTCAGTACAGATTAATTTAGTCTGAGGTCTTGCTTTGTTACTTCATTTTTCCACATTGTTAATGTAATTTTGATGGTATATTTCACTTTCCAGTTCTTATTTGAAAAATAAGGATAAATACTTGAGGTATGTAATACTTACGTCTTACTTATCTCTGTGAAGAACTGCATGTGCAAATACTTCTGAATCCAGTAATAAAACGATCATTTTAAACAATAATGGAGCAAGTTTCCAGGGGTTGTAGTAAATTCTTCATTGGTTAAGGACTTTAATGCAGTTTAAAGTCTTTCTAAAGGATGGAGTTCTTTAGTTACAAGTAATTTTGCTGGTGGAGGAATTGTTGGGTTAAATTTTATTTCTTTGTTACTTAGGAAGTCCAAGGGAATGAGCACAACTCCAGTCTTAGGAATGATAATGAATCTTTGCTTCTTAGCAAAATCAATTGCACTTCTGCAGCCTTTTTCAGAATGAAATTTTCTCTTTTCTTCCGTAAGTGGAACAGATGGCAACACAACAGAATAATGACAATTATAGGGTTCCCCCTATTTGTTTTCCTTTTAAGTGATGTCTGCCACTTGTATCTAGTACAGGTACAATCAAATGGAAAGGTGGAATTGCTTGAGAAAAATCAAAATATATTGAAAAAACTCTTCCAAACCATGAAAAAAATCAATTACTCTAATGCTGTCTTTCCTTTGAAATCATAAAGAACATGAAGAATTTGTGGCATTTATAGGGAGCAGTCTTCATTGTAGTTTTRCTGTAAGTTAACAGGTGACAGAAATGTGAGTTAGGGTATTTTTTGTTACAGGATAGAAGATTTTGGGCAGTTGTCTCAGAATGCAAAGTTATGTTCCAAGTTAGGTTATAATTTCAAGAGGTTATACTCCAAAATATTATGTGCATGTAACTGTGTGTGCCCCAGGTAACAGAGATAAAGCTTTAGTAACACTGCCCTTCTGCTAAGTGGCAGTATACTTTAGGACACTCACAGATCAGTTTCATGGATGGAACAAAATCTGATTGCAAGTTATTTGAAAAAATATGTAAAATCATGTTTTTAATGTTAGTGATGGTGAAAAATAACACATAGCACTAAGAAAATGCCCCAGTGTGTGCTGAGGTGCTCTTCTTTGCCAATGATTTGAGTCAGTTGTGGAAGAACTTTGCTTTAGGAGGGAAGAGGACTGCAAATGTTGGCATTCAGGAGTTCTAGCTTTCATTTTCACTGGAAAGCTTCAGGCTGAATTATGGACCAGCCTACTCTCTAAACTTTATCCTAGGCTAATGCAGATAGTTTTTGTTAATAAAAGGAAGAAGGTGAAGGTGGAAAACACCCTATAATTGACATTATTTTGCTGTGTTGCCTTTAGCTGGAAATAAAACTTTTTTTTTTTCATTATTAAGAAGGTTGCACAAGTGCAATTGATTTTAAGAGCGGTTAGTCATTATCATTCCACAATCATACAAAGACTGCGATACACCAAAAACAGGACCAAGGGACGGTATGTGCTAGGCCTGTGAGCAGCTGGACCATTGTGTTCCCAAGTCGCTTATCAGTTCCTTTGGTACAGTTGGGGCTCGCTACTGTTAAATTCTCCGTAGGAAGTTTCATGCTGTGCCCATTAATGAGGGAGCTGTCGGTCCCTTTCATAACATTAGTTGTTGTTCAGCTTCACCATAATTGAAACTCTTCTGGCTGTAGTGGCTTTCAGACAGTGGACAATTTAAGTCTGTATAATGTGTATTTTACTGCAYGAATAAAATTAGGGGACCTTTGGGCAAGCAGAACATTAGCCCTCGCAACAGCGTTTTGCTCCAACAGACCTCAGAAGTGCCAACCCATTTTGACACAAAGCTTCTTTTTTTTTATGTGCTTTCTGGGAGCTGATAAATTAGAGCAGTATTAATGTCATTGTGGCATGTAAATACTTCTGAGTTAAGTCGATGACTGTTGCTGAAGTTGATTTTGAGTGTGTATTATGAAAACCCTTAGATATTTGTGTGTGAGTGGAAGGGTGGAATGACAAAAGGGTTGTTCACATGATCAGGGCTGGGGTAGTTTGAAGCATAGCCAGAATGATGACTTGGAAAAGTTATTAAGAATATCAGTATTCACAGGTGTTCATAGTTAGCTAAAAGCTGATTGTGGTTTGTGAGGTTTCAAATTCTGGATGTGCGTACTCTAAGTGGGAGTTGAGTGAAATGGGGTTATTCTTGTCCTTTTCAGGAATATAGGGCRTGTGATCTTTTAATCATATTCAAAATGTATGTCTGGGACAAAGTTGCTTTAATTGTTCGAATGGATGGTATCTGTTCACTTTATGCATTTATAGTTTCTCAGTGTTTGCACTTTTTAAAGGGCATTGCACTGATTTGTTAGCATGTATAGCAATAATTGATTCTGCTGTGCACTACGGTGCCAAATAGCTCTTTTGATTCACCAGCCAAAGTGTAACCTTTGCTGCTTGGACACCAAGGGTTTGTTGGATTCAGATCAGTACGAAATGAAATGAAAAAAACCCCAAACTTTTATTATGGTATGCTGTCTTTCAGGTAAGAGCCCTCTGCGTGCATTTAGGTTTGATATACTGTATCTCCAACAAGGACATAAAACAGATTTTTTTCCAAACTTAGCAGTACTGTTTTAAATCCAGAAAACATTCTTCTAACCCTTTTGGGGAAAACAAATGCACTCATTCTCCACTCTGTTCCTAGGCATTTTCCTCCCTCCTCTTCCATTTCTTTAGGAGTGTTCTAATCTATCTAGCTCTTTATCTTTTTACTTGAGATTTACAAGAAACAAATCTGTCTGCTAAGTTAAAAATGCATCACAAATGCAGGAAGGGCTAAGAAYATAAGGCCAAATAATCACTGCAGTAGTATACTGCCAGCATTGGTACATTCTCCAGCAGTTTAATTGCCAGGTTTTTCTACCACTGGAAATAAAGCAATCATTCTTTTATATAATCAGGTAATGTTTTTACCTTAAACATTATGATGAAGTTAAGAAGAATTAGGAAGAAGAATTAGGTAAGTGTGAAGAATTATGTAAACATGAAGCCCATGGGTCATTTGGCAAATAGAAATGAAGACAAGAAGTTGACTTTTTTGAAACCTCTGAAATATCTACTGTTGCTATATCATTTGATCAGTGACATATTTCATTTGTTGTACAACTAAACTACGCGTAAGTGAACTTTTTTTTTCCCTAGAAACAGCCTTTCCAAAACACAGTTAGAACTGGGGAAAAAAGTTTCTTATCTCAATGTTTCTGCTCAGACAATAATGATAAAAATTAGATTACTAGGAAAACGCTTTTTAACCTTTATTCTTAGCATAAATCAAGAGGCTCATTTTTCACAGTCTCCTTCTATAGAATTCAATTAAAGGTCAGATTTGTAATGGGGGATCCTAATTATTAATGTATTGCCTATTTTGAATTATTAATGAGTTGACATATTTGCATAATGGGTAAAGAAAATGCCTAAGAACAACTTTTATAGCATATGAAAATCCTTCAAAAATATTTAATCAAAGTCTTTTTCCTGTCCTGGAGGTAATTTAACTTTTTATCATTATGTCAATACTTAGAGAATCAATTCAAAATATTTTACAGTTAAAAATTAATGTAGGTATATATCACTATGGGGAATTAATCTTGTTTTGAGCTAGTATTCCAGTCATAAAGTTGGCAGCTTCAGACTGGGCACATCATCTGTGAAAGAAAGATACCATCTCATGCTGGACTGAGCATTTTGGTTTTTATTACAAAGGACAACAGTAGTTTAAGAATAGTAGACTTTGCAGGTCTATAAGAATAGAGAGGATTATGATAAGCAATAGTCTAATATTGTATTTAGTGAACGAAATTGCCTAAATGAGTTCTATAAATTTGAAGGTTGTTGCRTCTGCCTCTTGTAAAGAGCAGGAAAAGACGAAGGTAAACAGAGACATACAGTAACTAAGCTGTATTTCTGAAAAGTGAGTGCAGAACTACCARCATTTTAAATTCTTTTAACAAAGGGAAGATCCAGCAGATAGTGATTTGCAAGCATAAAAGATAATAAATCAAAATGATATTGATGAAGTGGGGATCCACAATGTACTTTACATTTCATGTGAATGTCTGAGTGGAAAGCATGACATTCTGATGGGTAAGTAAAGTCATTTCTTAAATAACTGCAAGCTTCTGATTTCTAAGTTTTATTTCAATGTCAGATTCTCAAATGTTAATCATAGAGACTGATCACTGGATTTGATTCTCTAGGATAGCCATGCAGTAGTAATGTAATGACTGAGAACAGGCAAATGATCTTCTCCAACTCATCCAGGCAGACTCATGTTGTATCATGGCAGTTTTGTTGTCAATGATTTTCGTGTATTGAAAAAGTGATGAATGTAGTTTGACTGATTGAGACCTAGGTCTGGAATAATCTGTATCTATGTGTTGATGAGAATATTTTTATTGGGTAACGATGAGCAGATCATAAATTTCAGTGTGGAAAGTGAGATTAGTACATTCATGCACCACAAGCTTACCAAAGGTATCAGATTGCACCAGCATATCAACAATCAGTGGAAACTTTCATGGTCAAAATGATCAAGTGTAGCAGAGCCCTGTGAATTTTCCTACCTGGGAAATTATGCAAGGTATCATGCAGAGTGAAAGGTGTTTTTGGCCACAACTGACAATATATTTTGCTTTACTGGCTTGCTAGAAAAAAAGCTGTCATACAGACAGCTCAAAGTCTGTCCTTGATTTTTCTTTTACAACTCTATTTACTTCAATAGGTTGTACCTATGGCAAAACTAGACTCCCCATTTTACATGAAGAGTTTGTTTTAGCAAAGTGATGTTGGGAAAAAGAAAGCAAAAACTTTGATTTTTTTTCTTTCTAGATAGAATGTTTTCCATTTTTACACAACTAAGAAAGTAATGGATGTTAGATATGTAGACAAAAACAATTGAATACATTTTCACTATTATTTTGCTAAGGCATGCTTTGCAGAATCAAAGACACTTTGCAAAATCAAAGATACTTCTGGTATAAAAAACCTAACACAAGTGCAAAATCTCAGATTTTTCAAGTCATATCTATTATCATTCCATTCTAACCATTAGCTAGTGAGTAACACTCTGGCTTGAAGCCACTGGGAAGATCCTGTTTTGCGGTTACTGCTACCACAAACCACATTATCACTAGATGCCAAAGTCTATCTATAGGTCAAGGTCAGGCCAGGGAGATGATTGGGGAAGAAGGTAACTGTCATGGAGCAGTCCGAGTACTCATTTGTATTATATTGTCAGAAAAATCGAGTTGAAGGAACTAAAAGACCCTCCATAAACTGTAATGGTCATGTATAATGGAAGAGTTTTACTTCTAATCAAGTGGATTTTCTATTAATGCTTAATAATTGGTAAAATCACAATCCTGTATTTTCTCCATCCCTTGGCAGATATCTTACACAGCAGGACCAGTTCAATCAAACAGCACCTCTTGCACCTGACCTTGCGTAAGCAGGAGCCATTTCATAAAGTGTACTGCATAGGATATTTTATAGACAGCATAAAGCCTGTTCGGTTTTCACTTCAGAAGGGAGCAATTCAGGATGTAATTGTCACTTGGCATGGTATTCAGCCATAAAGAAGAACCATTTGAGATAATAGGAAAGGGTTGAAGAAACTCAATGACACCAAGTCTTGTATATCTTGTTAGTGTACTTTTTCCAAGTATTACTGTCCTGTAATTTGTATGCTACTCGCCTTCTCCTTCCAGCACAGAGAGAGTTACTCTATTCTTTTCTACTCTATTCAGTTTCTTGTATTGTCATCTGAGCACATTCTGATGATGTCTGAAGTAATGCGACTAATATCACCCAGTTCATCCATTTACTCACAAGATGAGACAGGATGAGAATAGTTCAGTCAGCCAAACTTTTATTTGATATAAATTCCACTGATGTGAAGGGTGCTGTCACAGCTTGCACTGTATGAAGCAGTGGATATTTATATGACAAGAAGTAAAGACCATATTTTCAATTACCCCTCCCCGTTGAAAAGAAAACAAAATTCCACCTCCATTTCATTTTGGAATTATGGAAATTAGCAGTGCAAATTGCTGTCCTACTTCAGGGTGATTCTGTACAGCAATTCTTTGTAGCACTTGGTCAACCTTTCTTGTGGTTTATTTCATGAACTTCACAAGTTTATTCCATAGATCTCTGTGCTAAGTAACTTTTTTTTTTAATAATACTTAGGAGATTCTTATACTCAGCAGGTGTTATGCAGTGATTTAATCTTCTTGCTTTTAATTGCATCCTGTATTACAAATGAAGTCTTCTTTTGCTTTCTTTTTTTTCTTCCCTTCCCCAAAGTCTCCTTATACAACATGTCAATCCCAGTCTGCCTGGTAATTTCCACAGATTTGTCTAAACCCCTGCTAACTTATCTATCTGATTCATCCAGTTATTGAGGTTCCCAAACAAATAAAAGAAAAAGATGTTGTCTGATGTTGTCTGGAGCAGGCTTCTGCAAAAGAAGCTACTTAAACTCCCCCGACAGTTTTGGATATAACATCAAGGGCTTTTCTACACCAGACACACAGGTCCTGTGTTAATCTACAGCTGCAGAATGAAGTAGGAAAAACACACGGAAAGAGTAAAAAAAAAAATCAAGAGTGAGAAGATGATCTTTAATATGTTTAATGAGGCAGACAAAACCTCCCCCAAATTCTTCATCAAGACTTAGGTAAATGGCCTCCTGTCACAGAGCCAGTACTATTGGATTTATGCTGCTTTTGCCTGGGGTCTCAGGAATGGAAAGAAAATTTAGAATGATTAGTTGTAAACAAGAAAGATGATTACCTTGGTTCATATTACTAGAACTCTGAGACTCAGTACCAAGTTTCACAAAGTAGTAATTAATCCACTTCAAGAAAAAGCTTGACGAATTGGGAAGGTTAAGAACAAAAACTGTGTACATGCATATATATATTAATTATATCTTATATATTAAATGAATGGTTACAGTAGAAAAGAGGGGACAGGTGAAAATACCTGCTAGAATAAAGACAGAGGAAAATTTAGTTGTATCAAATACTAGATACAGGGAATTACACTGAAAGAAATATTTTAGCTATATCTGGGTGTGCACATAGAGCTAAAATTGCAGTGATCTAAAACCTTCATTTAACTGGGATCTTTCTGTGACTATTTACTACTCTCTCCTCCCTTCTCCCTCCCCCCTTCCCCCCCCAGAAAAAAAAAAGAAAGGAAGGGGAAAGGAAAACTTGATATGTCCGGAAAGGAAAATGATAATGATATTACCTCCTGGTGGAACTTATACTACCTTGTTATACTTGCCTGGTAAACATATTCCATTCTGAGAAATGTTCCACCGAAGAGTATTCACTTTGGAGAAATGATAACGATCTCAACAAACCTGGTGAGGGACAAAAGTGTTCTGAAATCCTGCAGCCCTGAGCTGCTGCAGTTTCATTTACACTGGCTGCCCATCAATAGTGAATGCACTTCAGCTAATCATCTCCTTTGATGAGGGCCGTTGCTATTCCATAATTGCCACAGTTAAAAAAAAAGGGAGGGGGCACAGTTATTAAACTGTTTTTCTTTCTTTTTTTGTTAACTCTGACCTTGTTCAGTAAGAACAAATGTTGGCAGAGAAAGACAAACAGAATTGCTTCCATGTGGCATCTTTCCATAACAAAGCCCTGTCCTATAAATGTCTGTGGAACCACAAGAAACTTAAGCTGGTGGAGTAGCACTCACAGAGTGGCTATCAGTAAATGACTTGTTGAAAATTTAATTCTCTGAATGCATCATGTGGTTTAGGAGGACAACATATTCTAGAGCGATCCTCCTCCTTTATTTCATTTCTTCTAGAAGACAGCACTTAAAGCTCTGGGGTTTTATTTGTTCTGAATGCTGTTGAGTCTGAGGTTATAGAAGCTGGAAACCAATAGCATTATAAGGACAAGAGCCCTTGACAGCAGTAAGAAGTACAGAAATTGTAGAATGCTGGGCAGGTGCTTTAAACTGGTAATAATATGAAAAAACAAAACTGGCTTATGTCAAAGTGCACAAATAATGTGGACTTACATGTAGAAAGTATGTAGGCATATTAATATTACATCAGAAATCCAAATTAATGTTTCTGCAAAACTGCCATACAAAGCACAGATGCTGTAGATGTTGGTATATATAAACAAACACTTAAAAAAAAAACAAAAAACACCCAAGCCCTCCCAGCTGCATAAATTGTCTACTTTTGTAAGTAACCAAACTGACACTTGTGAAAAGTTAGGAGTCAGCATAGCAGATTTTGTGGCATGGAGTAGTAGCTCAGGTTTAACCCAGGCAAAGGATCTGTGGTTTGGAGAGTAGCTGGAATTAATATCCAGCGGGTGCTTACTGTGTTTAAATGTGTCGATAGCATTGTTCATTAGTGATAATGGAAATGACGAGTTTCATGATATTCCACTTTCCTGCTAGGCATGTGCTTGGTGCCAGATATAAATCAGGTAATAATTTTCTAGTCATTATTAACCACATTAGGTTGTCTATCTGTATTTCCCTTCTAAGTCTTTCTGAATCTTTTTGTGTCTCCTCTTCTTCAACAGAGCTGCTTGTGACAGACACTAGGATTTATAATCACTGAGTACTAGTGCAATTTAGGACTTGAGAGATGTAGAACAACATGGGATGATAATGAGATGGGTTTATAAAGCCTGTATGATAAACAATCCAGTCTCTTAACATTGGTAATTATTTCTGAATAGGTAGAAAAAGGAGGGAAAATTATTTAGAGTGGATATGTGTATATCAAGGCTTGTTAATAGTTTGGAGCAGGAGTTGTAGGGGAGAGTGGCTTTTACAAATCAGAGAAGCAGAAGCAGAGAGTAAACGGAGTTATAAGATAACCAAATTGGGTATCTTACAATGTTTCTTTTAAAATGTGTTTTTTTCTGCAATTGCTAGTTTTTGTAGGAATTTCTAAAATTGAACTTCTCATTTGTGCTTGAAGTGCACAGCTTTAAACAGAAATGGATCTGAAAGATAGTCAACAGTCAATCCCTCATGAAACCAGGGACAACTCATGATTCAAACTTGGAACTACTGACTTTTGGAAACTCTTTTACTATCCCCTGATCCAAAGTCCAGATCCATGTGAAACTGACTAAGGCAGTTAACCTGTGAGAGACAAACTACTCTGGCTTGTGCAATGTACAAAATTGGAATTTGAATTTGAATTTTGCTGTCACATCATATCTTTTGTACTAAGCGAAGTTAAATGGAAGYATTATCCTTATTTGATTACTATGCCTGCCTGTTTATTTTTCTCTTTCTCTTTCTTTCTCTTTCTTTTATTAATTAATAGCTTCCGCACTGATTGTAGCCACATTCATGTGCAGATCACGATTCGGCTAGATAGTTTCTTCAAACAGGTATCTCAGGTGCAGTAATGCTTCGAATATAAGCAATCATTTTGTGAAGCATCACACAGCTTCATGTTTTTTTTCTTATCCTAGCCACTAGAGGGCAAAGGACATTAGAAATATCAGTTTGGGCATGGTATTCTTCAGGAAAAAATGCAACCCTTTTGTATGGTTTTCTGTTATGCTTATTGCAAGCTAAAGCAGTAAGGCAGAGCTGGAGTAATATCTATAAAGTTTTTTTTCTTGATGAACTTCAGATGTCCTGTATGGAACACAAGTTTGTTATCTTCTCACAAACTGAAAAGGAGGTAATACATTTTGGATACACACTGAACTACATTTAAAGGTGACCGAGTTTGACTTTGAAAGTGAAGTTGTCCCCAACTCAAGAGTAATCGCTCTTAGGGACATGAATAGGTTTTCAGAAGCTTTACTTGGATTGTGAGGTGTGTACTGGCTACTGGCTCCATGTGACAGCCCTGCTTCCATGAGAAGCCTGCAAAATAAGTGCAAAAATTGCAACTGATGTTCAGCAATTGATTAGCAAATAGTTTTTGAGTTCTGCTTACCCAGTGATTACATGTAAGGATTCTGCAGCTCACCAAATACAGCACTGGAAAATACGACTTTGAACACTTCAAACACTCTAAAAGAATCTTTCACCAGCTAATATAACCAATGACCTGATGACGAAACCTTTGCTCGCTACCCAGGTGGCTACTTTATTCTCTTGTAGGCATGCAAACTGCAGGTGACAGCTTTCCTCTCAAGCTTTAAAGCACTCCCCTTTGTTTTTTATAATTACAGTGGAGCCTGTGGAAAAGAGAAATCTTGAGATTCTGCAGAAAATCTGCATTACAATACACTGCTTCCTAAGGTCAGGAGAGGGGACTCCAGACATTTTTTTTCCCACAAAACTGTGCATTTTAATAATTGCTACTGTGTATCAACATCATCTCTCAAATTCTATTTTGCYCTCTTTTCTGTCTGCTAAACATAATTCAGAGAGCAAAGAACCACAACTATATAAATAGACAAGTCCAGATGTACCTTGCAATCAGTTTAAAAATAGCATTGTACGAACTCCTGGACCTCTAGCCTTATTATTTTATTCTGCAACTCAGTGAGAGACCTCACCACCCCTTTTCAGCAGGTAGAAAAAGAAATTATGATCACTGTTGAATTTTCTCTTCATTTGAACAGTAATTTGTCACAGTTATTTAATATTTAGCACTGCTTTTCAGCATCTGTTGAGCTCTTTCACCATTCACAAAGTTCAATGACCCTCCTGACCCCTAGCTGTTTACAGGTACATATTGTTTGTAGTCTGAGTTAGTAAGAGTAACCATCTGGGAATATGAGTTAAAGATCCCCTAGAAATATTTCATGTACTATCTAGGACTTTTAAAATTTGTTTTGATATTTATCCTACACTTATTTTGTAATTATATAAATCATTACACCTATCAAAAATGAACATGGGCCATATCCCTGAAACATCAACTTGTCCTTAATTTTTCAGTTGCAGAAGGAATTCTATGGCAAGAGGTCATATTTTTTTAACTGATATTTTCCATCTTCAAAATTACTTTGACAACTAGGCATCAGAATGAACTATAGGATGTGGCTGATTTGTGATTATGCTAGTGGCGGTTATCCTCCTCTTCATCCCCTTTTGTATTTCATAATTCTTTCTTTCATATGTGCACCTTTTTTTCCTTTGCTTYTGATCTTCATTCTTCTCTCATATTCTTTCCACTCACTGGTGTGTCTTCTGGGCCATGCTCCAGTTAATCTTCTTTTCTTCTTCCTTTTGAATATTGATCTTGAATTTGCTGGCTGAAGCCATCATTGCAGGCCCAAGATTTTTCTTCCTTGGCTCTTATAACATTTTCTTATGGATGGACCCTCTCTTGCCTCCCCTAATTGTGGTGGGTTTTGCTCTCACACATCGGGTAGACCCAAGAGCAGAGCAAAGATGGAGCTTTTGCTAGATGGGGAGGCTGATACCGTGGCAGAAATAGGTGGTGTCACAAGGCAGCAAAACACTTCTGTTTCCCTGGAGCATTTGTCTGCTTGGCTCCTGAGCTGTAGTCCTCGCCCACTTGGTGAGGTGGATTGGAGAACTGCTTTGCTTTAGTAAAGGCGGTTGGTGGGTGGACACTTACAGAATCACAGAATCGCTGAGGTTGGAAGGGACCTCTGGAGATCATCTAGTCCAATCCCCCTGCTCAAGCAGGGTCACCTAGAGCACGTTGCACAGGATTGCATCCAGGCGCGTTYTGAATATCTCCAGAGAAGGAGACTCCACAACCTCTCTGGGCAACCTGTTCCAGTGCTCTGTCACCCTCACAGTGAAAAAGTTTTTCCTCATGTTCAGATGGAAGTGTCTGTGTTTCAGTTTGTGCCCGTTGCCTCGCGTCCTGTCGCTGGGCACCACTGAAAAGAGTCTGGTCCCATCCTCTCGACACCCTCCCTTCAGATACTTGTACACGTTGATAAGATCTCCTCTCAGCCTTCTCTTCTCCAAGCTGAACAGGCCCAGCTCTCTCAGCCTTTCCTCATAAGAGAGATGCTCCAGTCCCCTCATCATCTTTGTAGCCCTTCGCTGGAYTTGCTCCAGTAGTGCCACATCCCTCTCTGTGACAGTGAATTAGAAAAAACAAAGCTATCTGACAAATATTTTGGGCAATTGCTAATCCAACAGCAGAACGAATCAGAAAACTGTTTCTCCCTGTCTCTTCCTGTGCCCCTATAATCTGCTGTAGCTATTGTTATGTTAATCTTCCTTAAATATCTCTCTTCTCTCTAAAGCATTTAAGGCAGCTAATACAATGGTATTATGGAATTCGAGTGGAAAGGTTCCCAAAGACCTATCCACTGGCAAGCTCAGAGCGCGACTAAGATACAACACGTATTGCTTTCTTCATCTTGCTGTATACCTCCTTAATCACGTTTTTCTCACTAATTTGTGGGAAGGAGATTTTTCTCTTCTGTCTCCATCATTTGCACTGCTTTTAATTAAACATATCCTATGACTGGGAGGTGGGTGAAAGGACAGTTGTGGTGCTGTTTGAAAAGAGCAAGCTTGCTCGCTCAGCCAGTTTTCCCAAGCTTTCAGAGCTCTAATTAAAATCCACTGAACACATGAGCAATGTTGGCACAGTACTTGGGAAGTGTTTGTTACAACAGTGTCAAAGAGTAGATAAGGTTTTTAGGGGATTAGTGTAAGGTGTTTTGTTTCAGGTGGATTATTTCTAATGAATGGGTCCTCTTTCTTTTCTTCTGTATAGCAAAGGGGGTACAAGGGCTTATTTTACTTATTTTTGTTTTTACTTATAGGAATTTATTTACTTTGTGAAGAAAATCATTTTTATGTGCTATTTTGGATATACAGTTTAAAAGATTCAGCAATAAAGCTTCATAGTTACATTGCCAGTTATTACTGAATGTCTTTGAAAGTTTCTGTAAGTCTGTGAAACACACAATGCAACTGCACACATTGGATGTAGTGCTGTGATATCTGAGGAAACCTTATATATGCTGGCTAACGGAGAAGACCAGGGTGCTTGTTCACTGTGTAACTCAATTCACATTGTCCATTATGTGAATGAGATGTGAAAAATAATTTCCTCTATCTCCAAGGTATCACTGTTCTGAGTGGATCTCTGGCTCTAACCCATGGAAAACAATAAAGTGATATTGCCCACATCCTTACTTTCAGTGTGGCTTTCCCTGGGACATTGTATTGCAAACTCACAGGGAAAGTTGAGTATTTTAAATATCAGATTAAAAAAAAAATTTTCTTTACTGAAAGAGTTTAATGAGCCTTTGTTGTATATTACGTTTTAAGCTGTATCTTTTAGCCTTCAAAATTATACTGACTAATTAGAGGTATGTGATCAGTGTAATTATCTTCTGGCAATAAATTGCAATACATATTCATAGTTACACAGATTTCATCTTCTGTGAAATGGTCCTTATAAAAACAGTAATAGTTGGTATGTCATTAGAGCATATCACCAATTAATCCTCAAAATGATCAATGGAGAGAATGTCCTTTTTCCTCTCTCTCTGGTTTATTTATGTGTTCCCATTAATTATGCCTAATTTTCTGTTGGCACTTTTCTTCTTAATGTAATTCAATTTAAGCATATCTTTCTAGAGACTTATTAATAGGTGGGGTCATTTATATTGTGTAGCACAAATATTTTATAATCCACTAATCTTGACAAAAAGGCAATGCCTTCCTAATAAAAAATGTATGAGGAGTAATGGTTCCCTATTAATAACTTATTAGGTCAGATCACACAGTTTGAAGTGTCTATTACACTTTAATTTTATCAGATTTCTTCCTTTGGAACCTGCTACTCTTTCTTTATCTTTTATTGAGATTATTTTTAACCCAACAACTGGATCTTTTTCCAAAAACAGCTTCCTGTGGCTGTTCTTCATGTAGTACTAGGTAAGCAAATGATTTTATATATGGAGCTTATGGAACGTGAATCATATACCCCACAGTGTAAACTCAGGTTACTTTTTCACTTGAATATTGCATTTTTTATAACAGTGATATGCTGATGCCACTGGCTAGTAGAATTTTCCTGGCGAGATGGGATATTGGGTCATCGCAATTCTCCCTTGCTCCTTAGATGACTTCAACAGATAATGCTGTGTCTCAGAATAACAAGTGGAAATTTCACACGCTGTACATCTATCTTTATTTCTAAATGCAAAACTTATGTGCAGCATGCCTTTAGCAGTTGGAAAAAGGCTGTTTCTTSATAGATTACTGAACCTGCATCTAGAAATTTCTTCATGAAGGCAATGCATGAGGGCAAGAAGTATCCTTCCTGAGGGCAAGTGCTTGCTAAGCCTGGGTACAGCTCCCTGGAATCCAGCAGCGCTGGCTGGTGTGAGGCGCCTTGGGAACCCTGGACTGAACTGCGCTTTGGGCTCCTTTTATTCCCGTTTGAGCACCCGTCACTGTGAGCCGCCCTCCTGATGTCCACCCTCCCGAGCAGAAGCATCTGGCCAGCTCTTCTGGGTTGGATTTGGGGCCAGCAGCTCTCCCGCTTCCGAACCGTGTGAACGGGATGGGCTCAGCCTTGTTTGGCACCTATAAGCCCTTTTGCTCTGGGGACTTGTGACAGTGGCTGATTAAAGTCAGTCAAAACCAGCTTCTTCAAAACAAAGCATTACTTATTCATTCACCCAAAGGTACATAGTATGCGAAGGAAAAAGTAAAAGCAATAAACGTTTGCACACACATTTTCCTTTCTTAATGCTCAGTCTTTCCTTGCAAGCTTCCGTTAGAGCTTGGGGAAGCAAAGGATCCCACAGCACTTGCTCTGTATCATTCACTGCCCCCTCCTAAGCTTGTCACTCTCGGTAGCAGCTCCTGACAACTTCTCAAGCCTAGGCTAGCTCTGACTTTTAACATACTCTTTGATTCTAATTTTAGTCTAAGAAAAGTGTCTTTCAACAGTCTTAGTGGGCTTAAACTGGRACACTCACCTATTCCTTCTCTAAGCTTCCCTAACCTTTTTTTCCCCCCTTTTTTCCCTACAGTTTCATTTTTTTAGTTTTTCCCCTTTTGTAGACAATCTCCTGTGATCCAGCTCTGTGAATATACATAGTTTATTCATGCTGCCTGAATGCAGCCAAACAGTCTTCCATTTCTAATGTGAAAATGTGTTATTTCCAGAATATTCCTCTGCCAATTTTAAGGCTTCCTGCTCAGTTCTGCTGCTTTGTAAGAAAAGATTGCCTCAGAAATTTGTTAGATTTTAAACACTTGTGTATACTTTTTTTTAAATCTTGCAACTTTCTTGAGGAGTCAGCTGTTTCTCTTATGGGTAGGTGCTATTCTAAAGATATTAACTCTTCAAGATTTGAAAGATGGGTCTCAGTCAGGCAATAAGGGACTCATCCACTCAGTGGTCACTACATGTAAAACGGTACTGTGGTGTGGTGCTTTTATTGTTATTCATTGCTGTTATTTCTGGAGGAACACTTGGGAATCCCAAGTAGGATGGGAAAGTCATTTGAATTTAATATGCATATTAGATATGAAATGCATAGGCATCCATCAGTTTAGCTGGAGGCATTATTATCTGGGTATAGAAACTCTTCTGATCATCAGCTCTACGTATGTAGGGGAAAAAAACCAACAACAAAAAAACCAACAACAAAAAAACAAAATTGAGCGCAGCTAACAGAGGCAGCGAACAGATGCAGCAGTTTGCACAGCAGTGTCTGGGCTCTGCTAAGAACTTCTGAGAACCTTGTTGGAGGTTGTGGGGGATTTTTGGGGACCCTCTGAGGGTTGCTGCTGACAGGCAAGGAGAGCTAGGTAAGGACAGCTACAGGAGGTCTTAGCTTCTCCCGGGAAGCTCTGGCAAGGTGCAGCTGCTGCTAACGAGCTCTGTTGCTTGCCCCTGATCAGAGACACCTGGGGCCTCTGTTCCAGCTGACCCTCATTAGGGAGGCTCAAGCACCCTTTTAGGCAGTACTAGGGAGAGGCATATGTAGGAGCCAGGCCTAGAGTGCAGTTCTTAGAGGCAGCAGTTTGTGCAGCAGGATGCAAAGAAGGGGTCCTTGTCTCCATTCATAGTAGTGTATGCTTCCTCAGCTATGGTTGTGGCATGCCACAGGGTGCATTCCCCAGTAGGTGTTGGAGTCACTGTGTGTGCCATGTTGGAGGCTTCCAGCCAGGCAGACCTGCTGATGGAGGAGGCGGCTGTGCAGGCCCCAGATTGCAGGAAGTGCCTGGGGCCTCTCTGTGAAGTGAGGGCTGACAGTCAACTTCTCTGCAGAAGGTGTGCRGTTGTTGATGAGTTGTGTCATGAGGTAACGGAGCTATGGGAGGAAGTCAGCAGGCTGTGTAGCATCCAAGAAGATGAGTGAGAGGTAGGTAGGATATTCTGAGAGACCCTATGGCTTCAAGAGTCCCAACCCCCCACAGCAGTGGAGATGCTGGTGGACTCTGTGCCATGTGGAACAGTAAGTCATAACTCCAGTGAGGGTGAAGGCTGGAAACTGGTCACTTCTTGTATGAGCAGAAAGGCTCCTGTTCCTCCTGAAGGCTTGCAGCTAATGAAGAAGTTCAGTGCCCTCCAAGCTGAGGAGGAGCTGGGCATGGCTTCAAGTGAAGCAACTGGGCTGAGGGACCCTGTGCCACACAGGAGCACCTCGAGGAAGCAGTGAGTGATTGTAGTGGGTGATGCCCTGCTGCTGTCCATTTATAGTTTTACTGTGTATTCCTGTGCATTTAGCCTAGCAAATAGCTGCTTTGGTTGAGATCATAATGGTATCACATCAGTTGTATGTATTTAGCTTTCAAACTTCCAGAACTGTGCTAGGGAACAGGTAATGTTGCTGCTCCTTACACAAGTAGCTCTTAATGAAACTTAAAAAGAAAACAAGCAGTGATCATAATTGCATAAAGGATAATGTTAAACTACTATGGTTGTTTAGTATATTATCCATTCCCTTTCTTCCTCACTTTTTGTCTGGTTAGGTTGTTATCTTTGGCTAAGTTGTGTCAAGATTTCAGTGAGAGATGAAATGTTGATCTTCAGATAGTGCTCTGATTTAAAAAAAAAAAAAAAAAATTTCTTTCTAATTTGAGCAGCCCAGATGGAAAAGTATGAACCTTAGTCGTTAAACAATGTAGGGAGACATTCCTACAGCACTGATAGTAGAACAAAAGTCTTTTTTTGATGTTTGCAGCATCAGCAGCTGCAGGCTGATGTATTTACTTTTCTGTTAAATGGAAGCTATGGTGTAGAAATAGATGCTGGCATTTATTGGAAGCTTAAGCCTGCTGAAGTTTTACAGATTTAGAAAGTTCAGTAATCACTATCAATTAAAAAGGCTGTCTCATTGTTGCATAATTTAATTGGGAGGATGCACTCCACAGCAGGGCCTGCTAGAAATATTTATTTTGAAAGTGTTACCAAATTTGGTCTTAGAGAGCTGCTTATAGTAACAGCCAAAGCTTTTAAACCAATACAAATATTTTTCTAAATATTTTGTGAAACTTAGCTAGACTATGTTACCAGTGTATTAATATCTGGTAATTACAGAATGGTTTCTGAAATGCAAGAACAGGAAAGCAATACTTAAAACTTGTTTTGAAGGTGTGGAGGACTGGAAGTGCATAACATTCCTGTGATACTTTCTTACATTTAAAGATTATGACTTGGAACAAAAGTATTTGCTTCACTTTATTGTGAGAGAGAGTAACACAACATTCAGCCAATATCATTATGCTCCTGCGCATGCCTAGATGTAAGGAAGACCTCCTGGATTGAAATCTTGTCTAGGTTTATGCCAATAAGGCAAGGCTTCTGTTAAGAATTATCAATTTTATTGCATGGCTAAAGCTCCGAATATTTTCGGGAACAGAAGCTACGTATGTCATTCTGCCTTAGTTCTGTGCAGGCAACTGGTTTTCTGCAGAGCTCCTCAGCAGTATGCATAGCTTCCTATTCATCTGTATAACTCATGGCTTTGCTGGTTTCCATAATCTGTTGTTACAAAGGCTGCCGAAAAATTGTCAAATTGTGGGGTGTCTATGTGCTCCCTTAGTGCATTGTGTTGCACAGGAGATGGTGCACGAGCACTTACAAGCTGGTTTAGTGAAGGACAAAACTGATGGGCTTTTCTAGGAGATTTATTTAAAGCAGTCCTCTGAGGATGGATGTGTCATGGTGTACCAAAGTGAAAATGGGGCTGCCTTTCCCTACCACCAGGAACCACTACTGCTTAGCAGCAATAACCTCAGTTAAAGAATTTGAATACTGGTGCTTCCTTAGACTTCAAGTACAAATATCCTGACTCTTCTAAAATAGCTCTTTGAGGGAAAATGGAAGTGGGAGACATGTTCAGCAGGGATAATGCTGTCATTAAAGACTGGAGACTTTCTATTAGAAAATATTTTGGTTTGTGCATAAGAAAGTCATTCTAAACCATTGGATTTAATCATGAGAAGTGCCTTTACGTGATGGGAACAAGTATTGAATACAAGAACCACCTTCCCCCTTGCTTAACAGTTCTTAACATCATGGCTTGACTGAAACCTACAAAAAGGAGGGGGTGGGGGAAAAAAGAGACACAGAATAAAGATGAGAATAAACTTAAGAAAACAGCAGCTCTTGTAAGTAATGCTGTGGTACCCAGGTAGAGCGGCTTCCATCAGAACTGTATGAGTGGTAACATGTATAAAGACAACTAGTTAAAATAGTTCTGCAGATTATCATGAATCATTTATCTGTGTAATCTGCTTTCCATCATAGCAATGAAAAAAACCGTAAAGATGTCTTTCACATCTCTTTCCAAAAAGAGTGCATTATATTTAAGCAGAGTTTTCCAGTATTCATTTAGAGGCAGAGAAAAATTAAGGTACAATCTCACATGGCAAAATTACATAGCTCAAAATGTACTAAAATCGCAGTGATCATGAACAAAAGTTTCGTGGATTAAAATACTGCATTTATGACAATGTACATTATTGTAGGAAGCTGCCAACTTACGTGAATGTTTTAAGAAAAAGGTGGGGCTTGGATCAAACTGTGTGAGARAAAGAAGGAGAGAGAGAGAGAATGAGATGCCGTATACTTCTGAGCAATTAAAGGGTAGGCTGGGTAAATATGATAAAATGGATCTATTATCTCTCTTTGCAGTAAGAAGAAAGGAGTGGAGCTGGGCCTGGGCCACTTATCAATCACCTGCTGGCCAGGCTTATCTGATAAAAAAGAAGAACAGTCAGTGAAAGACAAGCAAATTATTTACCCCCTTTTTCCCCATGCCAGGGCAGGGACCTAGTATAGGCTTTTTGGTATACAGGTCCATACTACCTCAAGCTGTAGCCCTGAGGTAAGGGACAGTGTGAACGTGGCTGGATTCCTGGGGCCACATAATGCAATCACAGGGATAGGTGAGGCTAGAGGCCTTGGCCTGAAGTGTTCTTGCTTTAAATGATACTCTTTGACTTTGCTGATACGTGTGTGTGT
>NW_020450761.1:987609-1022609 GCF_003343035.1 Apteryx rowi
TGTGTTTTTTTCAATGTTACCTAACAGGGTAAGACTTGTGTAAGAGGTGTTTTAGGGAAACACTATTTGGCCTAGCATATCATCCATTTTTCCT
This sequence comes from Apteryx rowi, assembly GCF_003343035.1. Lineage (NCBI taxonomy): Eukaryota > Metazoa > Chordata > Aves > Apterygiformes > Apterygidae > Apteryx > Apteryx rowi. The sequence goes on from NW_020450761.1 coordinate 987,704, forward strand.
CTCAAAGGTATGTTTTTCCTACCATCAGAAACACAGTCCAGCATCTTATGCTTCTAATCCATATTTAATATGATGCTTATTATCTTAATATATTTCAGTACACCTTCACTTTCTGTAATTAATGTATAAGTCACTACTTTATACAATTCAGACAACTCTGACTTGAACTTCAGCCTTCACAGAATCAATATTTAGCAAGATTCCTGTAATCTGTCCAGTCTATTTACTTGAGAAAATGTTATATTCACTGCTCCATTTCAGGTAGGAATAGACATAATAAGTTATCCAGCTTTAAAAAAAAAAATAGAGGGAACAAAATAGGAACACCATGCCACTTCCATATTCAAAAATCCTGAAGCGCATGCGCGCACACATTCTCTACTGAATCTTGCAGTGCACTGCGTTCCTCATAAAACTACCCAAACTCCTGTCTCATTTCAGCTCTTCCATAACTTCTTTTCTGCAAAGACAGTGTTACGGTAACTTCTGAGTTTATGTATATAACAATGAAATTCATGCTGATTTGTTCTGCTTTATCATATCTTTTTACAGAAAGTTACATTTACAGTAGAAAATGTTATCCTTCCTTTTTTCAACTTATGCTTTATGAATGCATTATAGTGTAAATTGCAGCCCATGCAGGCACAAACTATACAAAAGTTAAGACTGTATCCATGAAAACTTAAAGCATTTTATGAAGAAAATAGAAGCAGTAGTCAATCACTGAAAGTGTTTCTCCTCCATCCTCACAACAGCTTGTGAAAAACTTAGTGCACCTGGGTGCTTTCACCTAATGTACAAAGCAACTCCTAATATCTGCAGATATCTTATTCTTTCTGCTGCTGGTTGTAGATCAGGAATATGCTTCAACATTCTCATGTTTCTGAGACTGAAATTCCTTTGATAGGTGAGAAAGAGTAAAATCTTTTGTTAGAATCGTGATTTGGTCTTCAATTATAATGCACTTTGCTGCAGTTTCCAATAGACATGCTAGGCAATTCTCGCTTTCCATTAACTTGTAGACAGAGTGATGTGTCTGAAAGTTAACGTTATTGATACCACAAGCAAATGATGGTGCATTGTTAAAGTACAAACCATTTGATTTTTAGTTCAGATTCCCTTGTTTCCCAATATTCCCAATGCAGCTTAACTGTTGCCTTGCAAATAACCAAGTAGCCAATGGATTATTTTTCTTTTGACTTCATAATAACTAACAGTTGTTTGAAACATCTTGGCACTTCCATGGTTTGCAGCAAACAATGGTCAGGGGGAAAAATATCTCCTTCAATCAAGTCTTTAACTGTTCTTTCAACTGAAAGAGGGCTGCATGTCCTGGAAAGATAAAAACACTTTGATTGCTGGTGGATGTTGAAAACAGTCATATAACTTGCTGTAATGGTTGAATAATTACGATAATATGGTGACAATACTACAGCTGCTTCTGTAGCTGCCACTTTCTTGTGGCAATTACACACAAGAAATGAGAATATTTCAAGAATTTTGCTTATAGAAGCTATAATAGAAATATTTTATTACCTGTTGTATTTACATGCTGTCTTATATCAGACAATTTTCACTGAGTTTAAAAAAAAATTCATACTGTATAAAGTACACTTAATCTTGTGTTAATTGTTGCTATTTTTACTATCCATACAAAATAATTTCTCCATTCATCCCAGAAAGTTAGTGCTTTCTTTTTACTAGCTTGATTAGACAGGTGGACTGTTGCAATGTAGTTACTATGATAGTCATGATCCATCTAGAAATGTAACTCATACAAATAAATTTACATTATTAATACTGAAGAGTGAGTCTTGCACCATTCTGTCTGCTTTGCGACTGCTGTGACTGTAGCCAGTATGTAGGTGGGCAGTATATACATGACAAAAAATATTTGTGCTCAAATAATTTGCATATATCAAAATTTGAATGTATCGGGCAGTTGGTAATTCTGAATAAAATGAATACAGAATTTTCAGTCTCAACTCAGTAAACAAACTTTGCCTTTCATTTCAAAAGTTTTCTTCCTTGCATGACTATTTCCTTACTTGTGTTTCAAGTGCAGAAGCAGTCCTTTGTGGTGATTGCATCCTTAACAAGCAAGTATCTGACACAAAGTCATAAAATGAGAACACTTCCCTTATCAGCTTTGTAATTTGCAAAGATGAGGGATGGGATTCATATTTCAAATATTTATTTATGATATCTGAGCTGATTCTCTAGACTCTCTTTAGACTTCCTTTTTCCTTCTGGAGGAATGTTCTACTGCATGATTTCTCTCATCCTAATGTAGTTGCCTGCAGTCTTTCCAATGATTTTTAGAGGGATTTTGGGATGATTGTTTCAAATAGACACCCTTATTTTTCTTAAAGTTGAATTTGCCCTGTGAATTTAGGATTAGTAACACCTAAAGTTCTTGGTGTTGTTTTGCAAAGATTTGATTCGTTTGGTTTGTGTGATGAATAAAGAACATATGATGTACTACTTAAAATAAAGCATGGGTGGTCATGCTGAGGAWAAAATTAACAAGAAATGGTCTGTTAAAGGGAATCTTATCAAATGTATCTTACCTAGTTTAGGTGTGGCCCTACAGGTGGCTGGTATTGAGGGGACATGCCTGTTACCATGTCTGTAACCCTCTGACTTCACTAACCCTTCATTATTGCCAACATCAAATAAATGAATATAAGTTGGCATATAAAATGTCATGAATTATCCTCAAGTTATGACCTCTGCCACCACCCCCCCTCCCCCAAGCTTGTAATTATTTTGCCCGTTTTTTGGTTTCTGCAGTTGGGGTGTGTGCTTTTTTCCACTGTATCAGGCTTTTCTTGCCGATTGTGACAGACAGGAGTTGTTCTAAATTTCAAAACTCTGGAAGCTGAGGTTCTCATGTAGTTCCATGTATCCAGAGAAATCCATAAGAAAACACTAAATCTTATTACATTTATTATAGATACAATTATTACCTAGCTATTAAGTATTTAGTAAGTCTCTGCAGACTAGAGTATCTGGCCAGTGTGCAGCTCTGTTGGATGGGAAAATGCCTCTTTCCCAGATGTTGTACCAGCTGTGTACCATTTGGTGGCAGCATTGTATCAACCTAGAAGAGCAGAGCTTGGTGGTTAGGGTTTGTGACTGTAAAAATGGAATTCTCTGTTTTTCTTTTCCAAAAAAGTCAAAAGTGAGCTCCTAGAAGCTGGAAACACAGCACAAATAGATTTAACACTGAATATTTTATCCAGTGCAAAATAATACAGAAAAATAAAATATTTGAGATGTAATGAGTAGAGTCTGGCCTTACTATTAAGGCAAAGCTTTACTTTTTTCATGAAAAAAAATTTTTCCTAATGATTCAAATTAATAAAGATAAAATGCATGTGGTATATGTGAATTACTAACTCAGAATATCAGTTTTAGAACATGTATTTCATTAACAGGCATTTATTAAGTTACAGGTAGGTTTTTTCACTATTGAAATAACCAGTAATTAATCATTATTTGGATAGTGTTTCAAGTAGAAGCATCTCAAATCTCTAAGGACTTCTGCTTTTCTGACATCTCCAAGGTGTTTTAATGAGCAGACAATATTGTTAACTTTTGGTACATGCCTTTGGGAAGCAATAGTTTCTTAAATATTCAAGCTTTGATGCTTTCTTGTAAATAGTAATATAAACTGGAAGTACTCTCTGTATTTTTCATTTTATATGTTTAGGCTATGCTTAAAATAAATGGTAAATGATTTAAAATCTTCTCTCTTTCCAAACTAAGTTTTGCTCTTGATTCTCTGAAGAGATTATAAAAGTGCTATCAAATCAAAACAGTAATGTTTATACCTGCACTGCACTGTTGTAAATAATTTTGTAGGGAGGGCAATGGAAAATCAGCCCGGAGCTTGCTGGAAAAGGAAGGAATGAAACAATGAATTTATCCCACTGCTCCTAGATATTAGCAAAAAGGACACGCAATACAAACTTACTGACTGGTGGGTGAGAGGAAGGAGCTCCAAATCTGAAGTTGTTATCAGAGAGAGGACTCCTTGGTGTCAGCCCAGGAGCATGTGCCATCACATGCATATGGTTTTAAACACACGCAAAACCTTAGCTCTGTAGAAAATGATCTAAAAATACACAACACTTTTAAAGTGAATTCTTTCAGTATTTGTATTTATCCCATGGAATGATATGCAAATTAAAATCTATTGGAATTGCAGAAAGATGTACTTTCCATGAAATTCTGAAGTTTGTCTGTGAAGGAGCAAATCCTACAATCCTTGCATTAGGAGTATTTCTTTGGTTTTTCAGTTAAGAGTAGAGTTTGGCTTGGAGGCAGCTGTAGGGAAATATCATGCTTATTGGCAAATATTGTTATATTCTGGGAAGCTCATAGACAATTGATATATAAAGAATAGCTCCTCTTCAGTGAAGCCTAAAGAAAATATTTTCATGTCATATATTTTGAAATGTCTTCCTTGAAACCGGTAGGCCATACTGCATTTAAATTTGTCATCAACACCAYAAACCAAGTGTTAACCTTAATAGTCCTGCCAAATTAGTAATGAACAGAAATATTCTGTAATTTTTCCCACAGCAATGTAATAATATTGAAGGAAGTATTATTTCACATTTAAATGGCATTGTAATCTGCCCCATTGCGCTATATCTTGGATCTTATCAAGAAGAAAAGAACAGGTTAAGACAGGAGAAGATAATACTGTAGCAATTCTTTCTTGAGTTATATCAACTTATACCTCTCTGAGAAAGAAACATTGGTTACTGATTGCATAGTGTTTCCTGTCTTCAATGAGATTAATAAATACTGTCAGTTGTACTGAACTGAAACTTTGTCCAAAGCCACTAATAAATGGATTCCTTCACTTGAGATATTCTGGTTGGTGAGTTGTTTCCTCAGAGGCAGTGTGAATTAGAGCATCTCCATTTGGCTGGAGGTTCCTTGTTGGTAATCCTTTCACAGTATTGCTTTTCATTTTCAAATGTTCATAAACAAATACCAGATTTGTAGATAATCAGTGATTGTATTAAAAAAAAAAAAGCAATAGATATTAGGGATTTTAATAAGGTGAAAGAGATTATTGGTTGGATTTCCATTTGGACTCATCATGGGAGATGTCCAATAAATATGCATTTTAAAACCATTCTAGTCCTAAATAAGTTAGCAGTTACACTGGTATTCCCATTTTAAAGATGGGAAATTAGAGTATTGGCTAGAACATATCAATGAAAACTAGAAGAGCCTGAATTCTGGTTTGTTATGCCCACTTCTGTGTGTCTAGATAGGAACGACCTCATCGTGTTTAAGCTTTTAGTATTTGCCTACAGGGGTGAAGATTAATAATATTTCAAGTGCTTTGAATGACCTCATTGCCATATGAAAAAAATCCGGTGTATGACTACTAATCGGAACTCAACATTTTCCACCAAAACACTGTTAACTTTAAAACATAGTATAAAAGGAATTGTACATCAAAATGCTAAAAGCCCTTTTTAATAGTGATTACAATATTAATTACTGTTGGTGTTGTGATTGAAAAGCTTGGGTGATAGATGTTAGTTTCCAAGGAGATTCACATCACAGTTAAGAAAAATATTCCTTGATTTTTCATGGATACTGATTTGAAAGGTCTGCCCACCATGAGCTACTCTTTAGAAATCATCATTTAATGTTCTCTGGTGCCTTTCCTTACTCTYGATATGGGGTTCCAGAGACTCCAGGTTTAAATCAAGTTAGAGATTGGTACATTGTGGTTTCTTGTAGATCCTTTAATATTTCTTGAATTTATGTAATGTACATCAAAACCAACAAACTAGACTTTTGTTCTGGGTTTGTTTTGGGGCTTTTTTTGAGTTTCTGTAATCTTCTATCTGGCAGTGGTTCACGTGTGGTGTTGTGAATATGGTGCTTGCTAGGTTGCTTTTGATATCACTTTCCTATCTACTTCCTAAAACCTAACTTAAGATTTTAGAAAGAGCCACAAAGTTATTGGAGTCAGCTGTAGCCACAAGTTCTATGAATGGTTCACTAAAAATTATGTTAAAAAGGAAACACCAGAATGAGTTCTGCCAGAAGCTTTTGTATTCGAAGCCTGTGCTCTCACCTGTATTTCATGGCCACAGTCTTATATAATGTCTTTGTCTTGTGCCAGCTATTTACCCTGCAGAATTTCATGTTTTTCTTGTATGTATTGCAATGACTACTGTTAYGCCTGGGAATACTAAGCATCAAGATGGGTTAGGGATGAGAAGGGAGGGAACTGAGACTTAGAATATTCAAGCTGACTGTATTGTATCTGACTGGAAGTTATTTTTATCCCTTTGTTACACGATCGTCCTTTTCATTCCTCTAAATGACACACATATTGGCCATGGAGAAAATAGCAAGCTGTAGCTTGCTTATTAATGTCAAGTCAGAAATTGATTTTTTTTTTAACCCAGGTTATCAGTGGATGTCAAAAAAGGAGTAAGGCTGACCAACAACTCTCATCTCCATAGCTAATTGTTTAAGATATTTCTGCCTTTAAAATATCTATTTTTGTACTGGCTGACAGTTTTGGAACATGCTTCTGATATGGTTGGTTGTTGCCAAACCAGGAAACGCAATTCTCCCTTTTCCTATTTTGTTCACACTGTAACATAAGGTAATTGAAATCAAAATCCCATGTCCCTAATTTTCTAAAGGAAAACCACAATGAAATATTTCACTTTGTGTGTTGTTGACATGCTCTGACTGTGTGGAGTCACTGCAGCAAACTGTGAATGATGATGTGTGAAATGAAAACTCCCTGCYCAATGCACAGCAAGAATAGCACTAAGAAATCCTTGCCCCACTGCATTATTTGATATGTGCTTTTGTCTATGCTGTATTATATCCAGATATGCAAGAGTACCTTTTCCAAACATTCTGCCACATTTATACTTACATGCTAGGGTTTTACTTGCCTAGTAAAATTATGAAAGTTCTTCATCCAAAACATTACTTTGAAAAAATTTCCACAAATGTTCAATTTAAGTGAATTAGAAAAATAAAATCTGAAGCTCTCAAATATCACCCGAACCAACCCTCCTCCCCAATTTTTAACATAAATTGCCAGCCCTGACTTAAAAAAAAGAATGTTTCCCACCTACCTTTGCTCATTTACTTTTCAGCTGCCAATTAATTATGAGACTTTAGAGAATATCCCTCTTGAAACAACAATAGAATCCTTGACATTATCTGGTGGTAATTTTATTTAACTTGGATTAGATTTTAAGCAAAAGAGCTTACAGTATTTGAAACATGCATTTTCTCCCCCTAAGATATTGTCAACAAAATTTTGTATTTTGAAATAAAAGTTACTTTATGTAAAAGTGACACTTAGTTATGAGTTCTTAGAGCTCACAAGAAGGAGAAAAAAAATTGTCAGCTGAAAACCTCAAAATACACTCATAAAATATACAAATGAACCAATGGTTCCTTGTGACCTACTGCAAATTTTATTAAAATTAAATTCTTCATTTATGTGCTGCTTTTTAACCTGCTGTCCACAGCTAACTACCATCCTAAACCGCTGAGCTTTGACCCTCTTGCTTTAATATCCTGCGGGTTGCGACTCGGCACTCCCAAAAATTGAAGAAACATGACAAAGCTGATAGAATGACCACTCCCCCCCCCCCCCAAAAAAAAGTTGGATATATTGACTCATATGTATTCATTGCATTTTGATTAGCAATTTGTTCATTACAGTTGCTTTTAAGTCTCTTGTGTGAAAATGAAAGCACAGTGTCACTAATAGTCATCTCTCACTACTATGCACATGAAAGAGAATTCTGAAGTTTTCGCAGAACGTTAGAAAGCCACCAATACTATCGTCTTGTACAGGGGAACAGGATGAACTAAAAACATTGATTATGCAAATTAAAATCATAGTAATTTATCGTTAGCATTTTTATCTCAATTATAAATCCTAGTGTATTCTGATCACATGCTCTTTTATTAACTTTTATGATAAATTTTAAATTATTGTGAATTGAAAAATTAACTGTAATTGAATAATTTCTTGAACAGTGTGCAGTGGGCTTGCTGGATTCCAATCAATACCAAGAAGGCTCTCCATCAGTTTCCCCAGAGTACCTGTAGTATAACTAATAAAATTAAATATTGATGTCAAATGTCTTTTACGATGTGCATGGGATTTCACTCTTCAACAGCATTTTCGTTGGAAAAATGAATCTGTGGTGTTTCCTCACTGCAGGCAGGCACGTAGGGTTGGAGACACAGGCAAATGTGAGATTCCACCCTGTTACCTCCATGTAGTGCTGGATCCAGGGAAGGGATCTATTCTGTTGACTTCAGTGCTCAGTTTGTCTAAAGAACATGATGAAATGATAAATACTTTAACCTGTGTATAATTAGTGCCTGTTTAGCACTCTTGGCTTTTGCAGAATTAGGGCCTTGAGCTTGCTTACTCTTTTACTTCACTATTCAAAACTTCCATTATCTCCATTGTAAATCCTAGATGGTAGGTCAAATTGTTGTATACCCTAAGATCTGTCTCATTTTGGCAGATTTGGGGAGTCATATGGATGTGGACAATAGTGTAATAGTATTTTTTTTCTATATTCTTGCTTAAATCTCCCTCTGACAGATGATCTCTCCCTAGTTTACATCCAGTAAGAAGGACACAACAGAACTCCCCCAAAAGCTGACACTGAGGGTTGATTAATCAAAAATACATTGATTTATAGTTTTTATGACTCTTTGGAAATTCGCTAAAAGCATTGTATGATCCCTTGTATGACTGATTTATGAAGTCTTTCATTCAATATAAAATATTAGGCACATACTATTGATAGCTCCTAGTATAAAACAGTGCATACCTGTGCTTTCATTCAATATAACAAACTACATATCCACTAAATGCAAAAAGGAGTGGGGAAGTCACAAGCTAATTTATATAGAGAGTAAAGGGTAGTAAATATTTATATTTCAATATTTTTTACTTAGAATATTTATTTATAAAGTCAGTGAGAAAAGAGACACTTGTCCTACATTGTACTTAAAATATCATGGGCTCATACAGATAATGCATTTAATAAATATAATTATCAGGGTTGTTGCCATATTTTTTGTTTAACTTAGGACAGAAAGTAAAATTTCAACACAAATGCTTAGTGGAATTCTACTAAATTCTCCCTCCAACTGGAAAATATTTAAAAAGCTGTATACATTAACCATGCCTAAAATGCTATTCATCTGTGTCTTAGCTGTGTGCTGAACACATACAGGGCAATGGTTTAGTATTCTCGGAGCTCACTGTCAAGTTCTTTTTTTTACCCTCTCACTTTTTCAAAAATTAATTAAAGCATCAGCTGTTACTATAAAAGAAAAAAGACATGCCTTTATTTCTATAGCCTAATGATAAAGTAGTAACCTAGCATTAATTATAAGCCATATAGCAAATTATGAAAAATAGCAATGCCCTGAAGTCTTTATCAAACAATAACACAACATCCCACAAAGGAATAATATATTATTCTATTTCATCTGGCAGACCCCCCACCCTCATGACACACGTGTTGCTACCTTTGCATTGTGGTTCCTCTGTCCTGCTTCACCTCTCCTCTGGCTGTTACTTATTTATTTTGAGCGGTCCTTTTTCTGTGTGTGACTGTTTTTAGAACTAGAAACAATCTGGTGGCCCAGTCTGGAGCTTACACCTACTTTCATAACAGTGAGAAGATGCCTTCCCCCAAGAGTGYATTCCTGTTGCCTATACAGATTACAACTTACTTTCATTAAAAGCAAAATATTAACATATAAAAACAGACCACTGATCTTGGCTGATAGTTAACAATTTATTTATCTGCTTTCAGACACTGTTTTTGACTGCCATATGTTTTACATTTGTGGCCATTTAAGATCTTGCAGTCATTTGCTGTCACAGAATGAAATTCAGTTTTTTTGATTGTCTTGCTGTGATCAGTGCTGACCGGATTTTTACCTTCCAGAACCCATTCCCTGTTGGTCCATTTGACTTGCCCTGGGCTTAGACTAATAAAAGGAAATCTGATTGAAAGGATCAGACTAGAATTATTCCATATTTTTTGAAGTTGACTTGCATATTTCTTATAAGTCACTTGTTTAATGGCAAAGCACGCTTCTGCTAAAGAGCCAGCAACAACTTTATTGAGTCAAGTTCTTCAGAGGTCCTTAGAGCATTACTGAAATTAAATTCTTGGAAATGAAAACCATTCTTAAAAAAAACCCAACAACTGAGTATTTGAAGAAAAATATTCTGATTGCTAGGAAAGCTAGACTGTAGCTCCTCTTCCTTATTTTTCTTACTGAGATGAACAGCCAATAGGCTCCAGTGGTAGCCATACTAAAAAAGGTTGGGTAAACAAGAGGGCCTCATCTAGTGATATTTTTACAACCATCTTATATGGGCTGCAAAGAGCGATAGCTGTCCTATTGCTGCTGTAAGTATTGGAGCAAATCCTGGGAATCTTAAAGGATTTTTTCAGGGAGGAAAATGACAAATTCAGAAAATTGCAGATGCATGGGAGACAACAATATAAAATATATCCCTTTATTTATTCTGTTTCCYCTCCCCTGAGAAGGATGAATGAGAGGGTCAGATTCTCCAAACGTTGTTTTCAGGCCTTTTCTGAAGTATGTGCACATTGTAGAGGTGGGTGGTCAGAGAAACCTATGTTGTTTCCTGACCTCAGCTGTTTTTGGTAATATTAATGTCCATTTCTGTTCTGAGYTCACAGAGATTTGGACTAAAAGTGAAACTATATTAAAAAATTCATTTAGTTGGGGTTATTTTTAACTACAGACAAATGCGTAATTAAATCTATGAACTTTTTCCAATCTGGAGGTGAGCTAAAAATATCATCTCTTTGCCAGTGTAAGTCTATGTGAAAAGCAGTCCTTTTGCTATACTTTAGATTATATAATTCTCTGTGGTAGAGTTATTACAGATAACTTAGGATGTGCAGACATTTTTCAAAAAAATCTTTGCTGTCTATTATGGAAAATTGAGTCTTCAGTAGTTTGAAATGTACTGCAAGACTAGTATATATAAAATATTTATATAATTGCCAGCCTTTTAGACAATGGTAATATTAAAATAATCTGCTTTTTCTGCAATTTTTAAATTTTAAATAGGTTATGGTTAGAGATCTCCACATTTTTATCTGACTATTTCAGGTGCTGTGTAAGGTACTCTTTTTTTTTTATTTAATGTTAAGAACAACAAATGAACACTGTCATTTCTAAAGAGACTCATTCTGCAAAACCAGTTTGTGTGGTTCATCAGAGTGCTGACAACTTTGAATTTCACTGTGTCTTCTGAGGTTGATGCGGCATCACCTCTGATTCTGGCTCCAAAACTCAAACTTCCATTTATTCAGAACAGCTGCTACCTCCAGACTGCTCTCCAATGAGGTGGCCACCATTCACTGCTAGCTTTCCATCTGGAAATAACCTGTCTCTTGTAAAGATGGCAGTACCTTTCATCATTTTCAACCACCTCAATCCAGGACAAACTAAATGAACCAGAGGGAAACTAGTTAAAAAGGGAGAAGAGGAAGCAGGAGGCAATGTGAAAAGCAAGGGGGAATGAAGGAATGAGCAGAATGTGACAAGGTCTGGAGGATGCATTTGTGATGTGCATGGAGATGTGCAAAGCAGAAGAGTGCTAAAGCAGTGAATAGAAACATGAAGGGACAGAGCTATTGGAGAGAGAACTGGAAAGGTGGAGTAAAGAGTCTGAAGAGACAGAAGACATTAAGGTTCTGTAGGAAGAGACTGAAAGTGCAAATGAGCATGTTGGGAGGAGTAAACATGGTATATGAGACCAGAGATTTATTGGAGTATGCAGCTAGAACTTGGGATGAAGAGGAGCAAAAGATAGCTGAGGACACTGAAAAGGAATAGGATGAGGTTGAAGGAAAATGTGTTATTTAGGTAGTTACCATCATTACGTACCGTATGTATATTTTTATTATCATCTTCTCATCTACATTTTTGTCATTATTAAGTGAAAGGGAGGGGAGATGTGTAGCAGGGAAGGTGGGAAGTAGGATAGGAACTAGAGACTAGGAAGGAGTGGAGCAACAAAAGGAATGGAAACTAGGGAAAAAGCTGGGGAAATGAAATTGAGGATAATATGACAGACTAAGGAGAATGATGCAAAAGGCTAGAAACCAAGACCTGAGAAACAAACGGAAGGGGATGGCTCTTCTAGAAGGCAGCCATGTGCTTCATTATATGCATATACATTTCAGTTTTAATTCTCACCCTGAAATGCTGATGCATACTTTGCAGGTCAAACATCGTTGAACACGTTATAGTTAAAGTATCTATTATTTGTAAGAACTTAAATGTTTTTAAGGGAAATCTTAGTCATGAGCTATGTTTTTTTTTAATGCTTGGCATTAGAAATTTCATGCTGAAAAGTTTTAATTTCACAGGGTCAGAGTAAACTGGAAAGTGAACAGAGAAACAGTAGTTCATAAGAATGGGGTCGTGAATAATTGTAAAAATAACACGGTTACTTTAAGGTTAGGCTAGAGGTTTTGATAATGTAATTCATGTTATCATTGCATAAAGAGRGAAGTGATTTTTTTTTCCTCCTACTTTAGACTTGTAAGTACTGACACTTTAAAAATCTATGCTGTGCTTTCAAAAACTGTTCTTCCAAGAACCATGTACCAACTGAGCCAGAATTGCTGTATGCTTAGATCCTTACCTTGCATGCACGAAGGTGAAACTATATGAATTACAAAACACTGCAAAGGACTGCTCTGCAGGTTTGGGGTGGGGGGAAAATATCATTTTGTTTTATGTATAGTTTGCCGTACGTACAAGCTGCCGCCTGGAAAGCCAACAGCCTGCGAGGACTGTTGTTTTTCTTTCACAGCTAGCAGTTGTCTTTGTTCAAATAAGCTGAGAAAGGCTTGAAATAAGGCACAAATACCCTCCAAGAACTTACTGAAGGATACTCAGTAAATCTTTCAGTCAAGCTTCAACAGCAACAACAAAAGGTACTAACAGATTCTTCTTAAGCAGGAAGAACGATAAGTTTTGATACAGTGCTTTCTTAAAAATTCTGAGTGAATAAAGTAGTCTTGAGAGAAAGTTCCCCGGTTATGGATTACCTATAAAAAGAATAAAAGAGATGAACATTGAAGGTTTTTCATGGCTGTAAACAAATAATTTGTGAGCACACTGCGCTCAGACCACAAATAGAACCAGGAATTAGAAGTGCCCCTAGCTGACCAGCATATACATATATCATTGGTCTGGTGTAATGAAGATTACCTGATAAAGATCACAATATGACAGTTTTCCTTTTGCATTGGCTGCTGAACAGCCAGAAACTGTTTTCTGCGGCCAGCCAACTATTGATCCAACTCCCTCCTGTCAGTGATGCAGTTAATGGGAATTCCACAGGCAAATAAAAGCTACATTTTGTCTTCATTTTCATCTGAAATATGAGCTGGTCCTTTGTACTCTAGACAGTCATTTATTACTCATTTTCCTTTATTGATGTTTATGAGCTGGAGCATAAAATGATTCTCAAATGTAGTTTAATTGAGGCAGCAGTTGACACTGTGACCATGATTACTGCTGCACCATCAGCTGCATTAAGTCCATGAATCAAGGTTTGCTTTTCATTGGGCTTTGAGGCAGCATATGGTAGAAAGTATCCTTAAAATGCAACTGTGCTGTAGCTGGAGAAATATGTCGATTTGTCTTCATAGGGACTGAGGGGGAAAAAAGTGCCCAAAGTCCTTAGCAAACAGCAACAGAGCAGTAAAGTGTTTCTTATTACTTTACGTTCAAAGGCTCTTTTTTCCCCCCAGTGTCTCAAAAGTTATTTGTAAAATAGTCTTTCTAATATGTTTTTTAATATTTTTTTGCCCTGAATTATTAGCAACAAAATGAGTAGAAGGAAGAGCTGCCATACACAGTAAGAGGGGAAGCCAAGGCACTCAATTCATTTGTAAAATGGTAAGGACAATCAATACTGTGGGGAAGTATTTTTTATATGCAGTTATTAACTCATAAGCTACAGTATATCTCATCTCATTTCAACAACAGCTGAGGTCTCCATTTCCCCCTGGAGACCCCTGCAGGTCCCATTATGAGGATCATAAATAATATGTGCTAATGAGATATGAATTGATTATGTTGGAAAAGCTGACATTTTCATCCATCATTCTAAATGATGTTTAACAATGGATTACCAGCCAGTAATTCCTCTGATATGAGATTAAATAAAATAGCAGGCTGTWTCAGCAGGCTAGCTCAAGGAGATGGCAATAAATCTGCTCAATTACTGTATTACCAATCCGTTTTTCACTGCTAAGGATATTATTATTTCATTTAGACTTGTTCATGCATCATAGATTATTTTATTTCAGTCAGTCAATGGGAGAAACTGCAGTATTTTATTCACTGAGCTGCAAAGAACTGGGCTTTGATAGAGTACAGTATATGCACCTCAGTAGGCCTCAAGCGGATAGAAGAAAAGCTACCACACTCCTATCAGACCAAAAATACGTTGTGAAATCCCTATTTTAGAAAGTAGCATTTTGGTTTCAACCTAATTTACTTTACTTATCTGAAAAGTCTCAACCGAAGGATACTGCCTAAGAAGCTGATCAATTGAAACAGAATTATTGGATCCTCTAAGATGATTTGTACTTCACCTCAGTCCTGTAGTATATTGAGAATTAGATCATTCAGACTATCCTTTGGCCTGGCAAATTAGATTGCAAATAACTGTAATACAAATGGTCTCTTTTTTTTCCCCTCCTGCCTCCTGCTCAGGAGGGGGGAAAAAAAAAGCATGCAAAGTTTATTAACAAAAACCTTCCATAGAAAGTTCTTTCCTTTGCCAGCCTGACCTTACAGTCCTGATAAAACTCCCCTTCTTTGCAACAAAATCTAAAACTGTGCATTTCATTCAATGCCCATGCTTTGTAACTACATTTTGTAGTGCGTTATGAAGTATGTCTAGTGCCCAGCTATACCACCCAGATCTGGAGGACCTTTGAGATGGAAGAGCTGTACCCATATATTCTAGTCTGCAAATCTCAGTAGAGCAGGTGGTTTGTGGATAATACATTGCTTATATAATGTGAATGATTCCTACTACTTTACCACCTACTTTTCAGTAAGAGAAGAAAAGATTAGAATAATGGTTCCTCCACTCTCCAACAGCAGAAAGGCCAGGGCCTTGCAACGACAAGCTGGATCCCTTCCTTGCAGAATGGACTGTCTCCAAACCTGACATCCCAGTCCTGCCTCCCAGGTTGCCCTCCACAGACCTGATCCCTTCCCTCTGCTTATGGGCATCCCAAAAACACAGATACCAATAGAGTAAGATTTTCCTCAAAAACAAGAGCATAAGATCACCTATACTTTAGATGTGGAAACTTGGTACTGAGGTGCAATACTTAGATGAAGAGGAGAAATCCAGGAACTGACAGAGTTTATTTCTTTCCTAGTTTAGTCTCTCAGGGATCAGCTGAAGAGTGGAAGTTCCTGAGGTGCAAAGGAAAATATGCCCCAATAATAAGCTTCCTGCCTGACTTGCTCTTGGAAGCATAAAGCTAGTTATATATGTGGCGCTGGATTCTAGTTTAGCACTAAGGGAAGTGATATGAGAGTCACTGTGGATAGCTCTTGGAAAAAATCAACTTGATTCTCATCCTAAGTCATAAAGGCAAAGAGAATTATTAGGATTTGTTGGGAAGGGAGTGGAAGTAAAACAAAAATGTCATTATGTTCCTGCATTCATTAACATTACCCATTCAAAAAGGATATAGTAGAGACCTGGAAAGACAACAGAGATGATAAAAGATACAGAAAGGCTAATGTGTGAGGAGGACTAAACAGGCTGGAACTCTTCAGCTTGGTAAAGACTTTTCGGAAGAAGGAAGACATTAAAGGTCTATATGAATAGTTTTTTAGTACTTCTCAAAAAATAGTAGTACTAAAATAAATGGTCAAGCAGGTGAATTTCAAAAAAAAAAAGTACTTTGTACAAAACAAAATTTGATTGTAGCATTAATTCATTATCATGTTCTGGAGGTCAAAATATAAATGAGATTAAACAATCTAATGGATGATATGTGCATCACATCTTAAACACAAAACAATCCATGTAAAATCAAGCTATTTCTGTAACAGAAGAGTATTTCACTCTTGGATGTTATGTGTATAGTAGCCTAGTTTTCTATAAAAAGAACCCCAGGATCACATTAATGAAGTAACATCTGTAGCACATGTATGATTTTTGTTTTAAAATATTAATACACTAGGCAATAAGGATGTTTTATCATCAGTTTTCCGTACTGATATCTGGTTGCATTTTGCCAGATACCTGCAAAGTTAATGACTGACAATGTTCTAAGTATAATACTAACCATTTGAATGATAAAAAACATTATATTAAGTGTAAAGTTTATAAATATTGTGTGGTATAGTATACAAAAGCATATCTGAGGGTAATTTTGTGGTAAAAGCAACATTCCTTGGGTTCAGCTGGGAAAAGAACTATCTCCATAAGTAGTTTTTTCCATGTTTTCTGTTAATTTTGCTTTCCTTAAGCTAAGGAAATTGCAAATATTATAACAAATCTTTAGTTATCAGTATTTTAATTAAGAGTGTCAGTAGTCAAAAGTATTGAAGTACTGTTTTTGCATGTGCAAACATAACTCATTTCCTCTAATAGTTTTGATAACTGTCATGAAACTGTTCAAAAATACAAGCCGATAACAGACCAGGTAACTAGCTAGTCTCTCTGAACCTGTCATTACTGCAAGGGCAAACTGGGGGAGGGATCACCCTATGATTCCTGTAAGTATCCTCTGTTGGAGATGAGATCCAGGGCTGAACGTACAAAAAGCCGCCCTCAGGATGGCAGTTCTGCTCCCTAAACTTTTTGTTTTCTCGATTGCCGTGCACTAACTGTTGCCTGCATGTGTGTGTGTGTAGATGTGTGTATGCGTACTACCAACCCTGTGCAGCTGGTAGCTTGTACTCTTCTAGAACGTATTATTCACACTAGTGTGCACATGTCATTTTGGGGTACTGCTTCTTTTGTATGTGCTTTACCTGTACTTGAATTCTATTTTATCAGCCTTGCCAGATTTTGGCTACGTGGCTAGCTTTTCAACACAGCTGATGCAAGGTGCTGAGGATATGTGACTACAGTCATTAGTTGGATGTCTGCATGAGAGCTACCGTCTTTTACAATAACTTCGTGGTGTTAGTGCTGGGCGCTTGAAAAGATATTTCTGAGCTTTTTTTTTTTTTAATATAGCTCTGTGAATTTTAATATTCAGTGCTTACCTAAGAGTAGATTAACATTAAAACAGTTACGCAGCTTTGAAAAATGGCAGTTTTTTTATCCAATGGGAAAGATTAATCTATGTACTCAGTATTTTGTTATAGTGTTGAATGAATGGATGTTGACATTGTGACGGCTTAGGTGATAACATCATTAAATACTATGAAAAAGGTAATAATAATTGTGATTTAGGCTGAAGACTTTACTGGAGTTGTAAGTCCTCAAAATGTCAAAATGTTTGGATGTAAGTCAGTCACATTTCACAAAGCAGTCAATGTCAAGCCAACACTGTGAAATTTAATGGATTTTCTGTAAAAATTGGTATTTCTTAGGGGTTGCTTTATTCATTTTCAGTATGAGTCCTATTTTAAGATAAAAATGCATTTTGAAATTCAAATTTTTATATTCGTGCATACTAACAGGACTTTAAAACTAATTTCTACTAATAAGAAGTTTTGGTACATGGGCAAAATGGATCACAAGATAGTTGATGTGACAGAGGGATATACTTTGAGAGATACGTGCCACTTTCAAGTATACTGTCAAATATTACGATATTCTTCAAAATGCACCTTTGTGCAGTAGAACAGAGTCTCGCTTGAATTGTCCACTGCTAAATATTAACTGAAAAGAGATGAGACCACAGATGGGTAACTGGATATGTTTGCTGGGTAAAAATTTCCAGCAGCACCTAAGTCACTTTGCCTTTCCATGGCGTTGACTTTCAGGAGTACTTACCACCTCAGTATCTTACAGCTCGTCACCATGGGGCGGGGGGAACTACGAGAAGCAAGGCGGGTTGTGGATCTATAGTGAAACCAGCATGTTGGTGTGCAGAATTAATGAGTGCCTCCACGCTGGGTGGTTCATTGTGTTGTATTCGGCCGTCCTAGGCAGTGCTACCTGCAGTAAGCTCCAGTGCGCAAGGACATTTCTGGTGGGGGCTAAGCGTGCACGTGGAGGGTGTTAACCGAGGAGTGTTTAGAGCACTGGGAATTCACATCCCAGCTTAATCTGCCCTCCCCGGTTCTGAAGAATTTCCAGGAGCTTTTGAACGCAGGACCTGGTGCCTGTGAGTGTGGCCGTTGCAGTCCCAGCCTCGGGCTGTCAGCCCCGATCCCCTCGCAGGCTCCTGCTCCTGGCRCAGAGCTGCTTCCCGGACAGCGCGAGAGCAGCCGCGGTTTGCAGCTGTGTGTGCTGGGCTGCRAGGTGCCGCGGTTCAGCCGTACCCGAGCAACTGAGCCGCTGCTGCACTGAGCACAGAGGCTTGCCAGATGTGCATAAGGGTACGGGTGAGAGGGGCTCTCTCCTTTCAGCAGTCATGAGCACTTTAATTAGCTCGCTGCACCACATGGAGTCACAGCCAAAGCCACTTAGGCTTAGCCATGTAAATATTAAACATTAGCCACATCAGGGTCATGCCTATTTTGAACTAGGGAAGTTTATTTGTCTCAATAGTGCATCGGAGCAGTGATTTCCATGTGTTTTGCATGTTGTGTAGGCAGAGTTTCCTTGTATTGGCTTTATTTTGGGGGTTTGTTTAAACTGCATAAAAGTAACGGCAAAAAAAATTGACATATGTGTACCAGTTGCTATATTATATATTTTTACTGAATCACCTTTACTCATCTGTGGTGAAGTTTCCAAAGTGTTTACCAGACTGGGCAAAAGGCCAGAGTCCTGCTATTGGACACTAAGGCTGTGTCTGAATTGGAAGTAACTGGGTTGCTCCCCATGCACCCCGATGTGCCCTGATTCTGATGAAAATGAACGTCCCAACACCCGCCCCCTTGTCTTCCTCTCTCCCCTCCTGCTTTGACTCCTGTAGGAAATCTGAAAGGAAATTTGGCTGCAGAGGCTGGGCAAGAGGTACTCTCTGGGCCATCTCCAAGCTTGGGCACCAGGAGAGGTGACCAAAGCAAACTCCTCCAGCACTTTAAAGGCAGCGTGAGAAGAAGAAACATATCTTTGGCACTAACCTCCGTATTTCTGCAAGGATCAGTGCCATAGTTAGAGAACCCTAAGGAATTCTTTACCTTGTAGCCTGTAAGATGTAAAATGTTGTAGGTACTGGCACACAGCTTCAGGGGACTCCCTAGTTTCTATATATAGGGAATATTATGCACTATTGGCTGCAGTGAGAAAGAGGAAAATAAATTTTTCTATTAGACTAAATGGGTTTTAAGACAAAGTGTATCAAGTACAAATTCTGCAATTCAGTATGCACATTTCCATAATGGCATCTAGTGTGGCACAAGTGGAATTTTTAAAAGTTAATGTTAAACTTCACAGTGAACTTCAAGCCACGCTATGAAAGTTCTTGTTTATTTTGACAGAGAAATCTCCCTTCTTTGTAGCCTAAAAGTAGATCATGTGTTTCTATGCATAGATGTACATAAATTTAATGTGCATATTCATCTGTAATGACCAGACAATTCTCCAAGTTAACTATATATGAACAAATTATTCCCTCAATTTTCAGAGTTCTTTGTGAAGTCTGAACTAATACAGGCAGCCAAATTGTGAATAAGGAAATATATAGCGATACTCTTAGTTACGATGTATATATTAACATAACAAATTGTGAGATTTTAATTGTAATGATTCAGAGCTGAGTTTACCAGTGTGTATGGTGTGACTGAAGGCCTGTTTAGCATTTCAATACAGAAATTATAGTATGGAATTAGAGACAGCATTTGCCTGTRTCTCTAATACTGCTGAATTCCAGAACTGCTTAAACGTATTGTTTAAAGCATGTCTCTGAAACAGTGCCATATAACCCAATCTATTAGGAAGTTGTTACCACTGGATGCCAAAAAGCAAATATACATATAATATGAGGAATGTAAAACAAAATCAAATGACAGAGCTGTTAGAGATTAAAAACAAATCCAATAATTTTATAGTAGAATAAATGATCCTGGTAATCATAAACAATACATTAGATGACAGTTTGAATGTGCTTCAAGTATTTTCCAGCTGCCTTAACAACAACTGTATTTATAGGATGCCAAATGCTATTTCTTATTATAAATTAAACTTTAGACTGAATTGTCGACACTGAGTGCCCTCAATTCATTAGCAAGCCACAGTTTTCTCATGGTTTTAATATGGAATTCATTTTCATGGAAATTTCACATTGAGATTCTGAGTTCTTTCAAATCTCAAGTGTAGACAAGTACAGGATATTAACTGTAACAGCCAAGAGCCTCAGCCCTGTAGTTTACTCAATAAGAATGTGAATATTATTCTTACTGACACTCATGAGTATTAAACCGCTGATACTGCAGCTCTAGAACAAACACTAGAAAGACCATGCYGGGGAAGACTTCACAGGCAAACCTTGGGTCTTGTGCAGGATGTAACAATGACACTGCTGCTTGTCCTCAGTTTATTCATATCTATGTAATGCTTATTTGGGCATGCCTCGTCACTGTCCTTTCAGAAAGCACTCAGTATATTGCAGATCAAGATATTCAAGTGTTGAATACCAGGATATGTCAGATTCTGAATTTGAAAACATTCAGACCAATCTACAATGTATGTGCACATAAACTCAGAAATGTACTGCAGTGATTTATTACATAGGTAGCCAAAATATAACTTTTGGGTTCAGCACTTAAATCCCCCTCCAAATTGTTTTCAGTGTTACGTATGCTCTGGCTTCTCTTATCTCTGCTCTCTTCTCTTCTTTTTTCTGATTTTTATGCTTGAGAAGATCAGGTCATCCACAGTGATGTGTGATCAGAATTTTAAAACTTTTCTCAGTTACCCTCCATTCTTTTAGTGCCAATAATTCAATACTTTCTGGAGCAAGGCAAAGAAAAACTTCCATTTCTCCAAATTTTTCTGAGCCTTAGCGTCCTAATACTGAGATGTGCCAGTTCAAGCCCATTGCACTCTCCACCTCTCTGACCAACTGGCTTCTCAGCTCGTTGAACCTCTGACTCCCCTTCTGGGTTGTTTTCCCCCTCAGCAGCAGCAGCAGTGGTGGCCAGCTGCTGTATTGTGGTCATTGCTGTGTCACTGCCTTCTTCTGGAGCTGAGGGAGATGCCAGGACTCTGTGGGCTATTCTCCAGCTTGTTCGTGTTCAGTAGCAGCAACTTTTAAGCAGGGAAAGCCATTACTATTTTTGAGCAACAGTTTTTAGTTGTTTCTACCTCTCTTACTTCTAATTGGCATTGGTCTGCTAGAGTTATCCCGTTACTTAAAGGACTTGTTTATGAATTTTGGAGAGTTTCAGCAATACGGGGTATGGGAATGCATCCCTGATGCAAAAAATGATCCTGGCTAATCAGACCTTTCACTTAGCAACAGTCAGACTACCACATCTGATTTTCTCTTTCAAATTAGAATTTCATACCTTTTTAAATGTCACTGCTAAATCACCTTGAATTCTTTGATTCTTCTGAAAAAACATTTTGTGCTTTAGTAATAGCAGGCATTACTACGTATCCAGGCAATAAAGCATAGTGAAATCACAGATACTAAAGAAATCCTGCCCCCAAATTAAAACTATCTTAAAAAAAGGAAAAGAAAATCCAGATTTATTGCAAAACCCATAAAAATATATCTTCACAGTTCAGTTATAATTCTTGGCTAACACAATCATCTATGTCACATTTACAATAAAACATCTGGGAAACACATGCAAAAATAAACATATTCAAACAGAAAGAAAGTAATCTGTGAACATACCCTGTCCTCCAATCCTATAGCAGTTTGGTTTGTAATATTTTATTTCTTGTTTGTTGGCTTTCTTTTGCTGAAAGCTGGTTAAGAAGCTGGGAGGTAGGATATATGTCGAAGATCACACTGCTTTCCACCCTGGAAGTATCTTGTTTCCAGAATTGACTAAAAATTTTACAAAATGGAAGGTAAAAGTTTTCTCAGTACCTCAAGTTTTTTTTTTTGTTTTGTTAAGAACTTAATTTAGCTAGAAAGAAGAGAGCTTTTGTTTTAGATTAGTGTCAAATGTTGCTATTTTAGTCCACAAAAATGCAGTTTTCCAACATCTGAAAGAATGTTGAAAAAATTATCAGGTTGAAACCATATCAAGTTATTTATTTTACCTTTTTTTTTTTTTTCCTAGAGCAGATCATGGAAATGAAAATTAGGGTTCCTTATAACAGGGAACAATGAAAAATCACAAAGCTTTGTAGGTTCTTTGAATGAGATGATGGTAATAGATATATTAACTTGTTCAGATATTAACTGAAAACAATTTTTTTACTTATCCACCTTAGGTTACTGGAAGAGAGGGCTTCTTTAATCAGCCAAATAATTTTGCAAGTTTGCCTAACAGGTTCATTTTTTTTCAGTCTGATCTATGTAAAATAACTGCATAAGGACTGATTCTTCATCTTCCCTTTCTTTCACTAACAGAACAGTAGTATTAGGGTATGACAGCCAACACGTGTATTTGACACTGCAGTAAACTCATGTCTTCCTTTTACAGCTGTTTCTGTAAACACATATGAATAGTAGTTCTCTTGTGCCTTATGCTGAGCAAGGATTGCTTTTCTTGGAGATGGGCCAGTGACTAATGGGAATGCACGATGCGGGCATGTCTGTGTGCTGGCTGCCCTCAGCTAACCCCCGGGCCACATCTGATGGCTGCACACCTTTTTCTCAGGGCATCCATACATTTAACAGCTTTTCCTCCTGCAAAGCAAAATTTCATTCAGCATTTTGAGTGGGTGGAGTAAGTCGCATAAGTATCAGAGGTATAGGGCATTTGGTAGTGTTAGGATGATATTAAAGCCAGTGCCATGTAGCTTTCAGACCCAGAAAAAGTCTCACATGTTTGAAATTCCTCTCAAAATACCAACGGGGGGAAAAAAAATCCATTTGTTCCATCTAGTTAACATTGCTTGTTTTGCTTTTCCCCCATTACTGCAACTTTATAGAATGAAATGCTGCAAAAAAGGCTAATTTAAGAGCAAATCCACCCTAAAAAGTAAAAATCAATCTCTCTCTTCACACAGAGAGCCCAAGGGAATAGAATACCAGGAATCATGGGTATTTCGCTGCTAGTTTTTGACGTATGTTCCGATGAAAAAGATCAATGGTTTTCTCTTGGGCATAAAAGATTGCAAGGTCCGAATAGCCAGAAGTTTGTATGTCTATTTATCTAATGGCAAACAGTACAGAAGTCAGGAATGAGCACCTTTTCCCTGACAACAAGTGACAAGTAGGCCATTGTACCACAGTGCTACCATTGTTTAACTCCTTCTACAGGTGATTTATAGGAGAAGGCAGAACAAAAGAGTGGAATAATATACTTTCTGCAGAGTCAACCCTAATTTGACCCAGGAAGCTCTAATTAAATGCTTTTTTTTTTTTGAAGTCCTAATGAGTAATTGAATAGTTTTGGTAATTAAAAATATGCTGCTAGGTCCAAACAGACTGGGTGTTTTAATTGTCATCCTTTGCTTTGTTCCTTTTCGTCTCCTTACTCATTAATCCTTGTCAAGAATTGTATGAGAATGCCAAAAATCTATGAGTTTTTATTTGGTTGCCACACAAATGCAAAGAATATGTAAAAATCAAGCCATGTTACTTGTTGGAATACTGACTATGAATATAGTCTATAGTCCTTTTTCTTGACTATAGTCTTTTTTCTTGTACTTGACTGGATGACTATGAGAGCACTTCCTCTATCAATATTTTCATCTGTTTACAACAATTATTCATTCAGATGACTGTGAAATTCACATTTCATACATGTTCACTTCAGTAAATAACTGAAAATAACTGAATAAACTCAGGGAGATTTGCCTTTTGAAACAAGAGATCAAATTTATGTTAGTCAGAGATCTTGAACAGCAAGAAAGATCTGCAAAGTAAATAAATAATCTCTAAATGTTAATTGCAGTCAAATGCTATCTCTAGCCCCCTATTCTATTTGTAAGAGCATTACCATGAGCATCAGCTTAAACTATCTAGTGGTAAGATTTAAGCTTAAACATAGTAATGGCCTGGACACGTTCTGAAAAACATTATACAGTATTTGGTACTTGTTGCTAAAATTGCCTTTGCCATCAGTTGTAGCCTAATGCTAATGGCCCATGTCATTGCTGCTGTTCTTGTGTCCAGTTTATTGCCAGCCATTTGTTGGGGTTGTTTGTTTTTGCTTTTGTTTTTCTTTATCCTCTTTTCTTCTGTTTTTTATGCTTGAGAAGACCAGGTCATCCACAGTGATGTGTGATCAGAATGTTAAAGCTTTTCTCAGTTACCCTCCATTCTTTTGGTGCATTCTTTTAGACACATCCTGTTATCACGTTGTTTCTAGGCCAAATCTTAGCGAGTAGGAACATTTGATATATCCCGGTTAGCAGCTTTTTTTGGAACCTGAGGTTGTGTATGATAGTGATTTGTTACCACTGCGAGTAATTAGCAAACTCAAGGTAATCAGTCAATCTCACATTTCTTGAATCCTGGGAAGAGATATCAAAAAGCTTCAGGTGGCTCTCCCTGGCATTCAGATCAGGAGATAGTAAGAAAGTTCAGACTGATATTTCCAAGCCTAATCCAAAATTACCAGACTGACTTTTACAGCTACTGAACGTAGCTGACATAGGATGACCACAACATTTACTGAGAACAGAAATATTTCAAGTGCTGGTCTCTCCATGGTTCAAAATAGAACACTTAAAGCTCATGGAAAGGCATTCTCCTCATTAAGCAGCTGCCCTGCTTTTAATGTACAGGCAAAAGGAAAGTAGTTTTCACACACCAGATCTGCTCTGCAAACTAAATTAATGAATGGTAAATAGGACTGATTGGGAGTTTTACCTTAAAAGCATGATACGGTTCGGAATCAAAGGTCTGGTACCGATGCAGCCTGTTTGCACCAACTGAGCTGTCTTAAACATAGTTGTTGCTATTACATCCTCCCCTTAAATACGGTAAATGGAAGTCATACAACTCTGCATACAACATTCAAATAATTTGATAGCCTTCCATATACCATAGGCACTGACTGCTATCATATAGGACACTCATTTCCTCATGCGATTAACACAAAGAATGATAGAAAATGAGGCAGACCCTGTAGATTAGACTTCTTTCCTCAAAGCTGGAGTGATTTCATGAAAAAAGCTGGTGGGTTTCTACTAACTCAGATTTGGCAAAGATCTTTGCTGAAACTCACTTTCATGCCAGCAAGAGAGAGAACACGAGAACATAAAGTTAAAGGGGCTGGCTGCGTGGGACTGAATCTCAGCTGAGGCCCCTAGGTGTTTGCATAATATATATTAAGACTATATTTAGAGCCTGAAGGTGCTTCATAGCTGTCATGAAAGACCAGGCTAAAAAGCTTTTGTCTAAATTATATGTGTAAATGCATGAGCAAGGGAAACAAACAATAAAAGAGAAGTGGGTTGAGGAAATAGGAAAGTTATAGCAATTTAGTAATAAGTGCTGAATACAAAACATAGAGAAGCCAATTGCACTTTTTGGTCTTCTCCTCCCTAAGGAGAAGTAGATCCATGCCTCTACAAAGAGACAACACAGTTTGAGAGTTTTGGCTTTGTTGGTAGCCAGGCAGAGCAGTGTGGGGCCCCTTGCCCTTTTGATGACCTGCTAGTGTTTTGCAGGTGAGCTGTATAGTTCTGTCTCTACTGTATAGTGTATAGTGTCTGTATAGTGTGTCTACTTGGAAGCATCACAATTCTAAAAATAATGTTTGATATAATTCCATTGGTAAGCAAGAAACAATCTGCTCAGGCATGAAGCAGATGTGTTACCTTTCCTTTATTGATTTTACTTTACATGTATATCATGTTTGTTTTACCTCCTTCTGGCAGTAAAAAGTTTCATTAATGCAAACACCCTCCCTCCTCCTATACACAAAATACAATTACCTTAAACATAGATATGAGGCTCTATGCACATTTTCTTGAATAAGCTGCAAAGACAAGTAAAAAGGGAACACTTATTGGTGAATCAAACTCCTGCCTTGATAAATTTGGAAAATGCTGGCATCCACAAGTAGTGAAATTCTCATTATCACTTCCGGTAGGATAATACGCTGTGACTGAACCAGTGAATTGGTCATTCTTTGTATGTGCTACCTTCACAATGAGAGTGGATGCAGATGGAAGAGCCTCGATTCAAGATTAGAGCAATGCAAGTACTGAAATTGCTTATCTTGCATATTTTATTTGTTTGATCCCTTAAGCTGTTTGACCTTTCATTTTATACTGTGGTGGGAACCTCTTTCCCTCTGTTACCCTAGTAATCAGCATTTTCTGATTTGAATACCAATGTCAATTCAGCATTGTGAGGAACTGCATATGACCATTCACTTGTGGACTGCAAACTCTTTTGCTATCATTCACAGCAAAGTGTGATAATTAATCTGTTTTAGTCAGCTCTAGCACTAGAATATATCATCAAGCCCAGGAAGACATAAAAGAGCAAATAGATGACAATCTAGCCTTTAGCTCATTTTTATGGAGATGGAAGTGGACCATAACAAAGGTCAGATTCAAGGTCAAGATGGAAGTCATTGAAGATGCTCTGATGGGGCTAGTTCTTACTGCAGGTCCATTCAATCTAACCAGCCAGATATATAAATAGAATCCTTCAGCTGCTCGCCCAACCAGCCTCTTCACATCACAGTCAACAGACAAGCACAAGCAATTTACTGCTGTGATCATTTCAGAGATATGCTACAAAAGGCACAGCATAAGTATGGAGCTAAACTGAAAAAATACTTTGGCTATAAAAATATTAACTACCTTTTCTGGATAATCACTCTGTTAAATTAATGGCTACTTATTAAGATTTGTTTATACATCAAATAGTAATTTAGTACATTGGTAGGTCAGACTTTTAACTGTTATCTGTTTTAACTTTATATATGTTTCATAACTAGATTTGTGGGTGTTTAATTTTATTCAGCAGCTTGAGGTGCTACAAATTAATTGCAGGCTGCTAATCCAGTAGTGATGTGAGCTGGGATTTTTTTACACTACCTGTTTTATTACATTAATGGTCAAATCCTGCTGCTACTAAAATTAATAGAAAAATCTCCCACTGATTTCAGTGAATTCATGTTTTAGCCCAAGTTGTAAATAGTAGCTACTCAATTTTCCTCTAGGTAAGTCAATGTAGTGAATTGTACAATAATTTATCATGGAAGAAAATTCATTCAATAACAATATGATCTGCTGTGTGTACATATTACATACTCAAGTTCTGACTTCTAGCAATAATACGGTCTGGCTATTTTTCTTAACTAAAATAGAAGAGGAAATGAATCACTAAAAGTGATGTGATCTAATCTCGTCAAGTTCGTATTTCACTGTGTGAAAATAAGAACTGTTACAAACAATGCATGTTATATTTAAACAAGAAGGTAAGTTACAATAAAGGTATTATTTGAAGTGAAAAGCTAGTATTGCTGCAGATTTTAGTCAGGTAATTATAACAGTGGCACTATAATTAATAATCTGTTGATATTTCCAACCTTTTCTTGAAGGTTTAGAATATGATTGTTCAAAACTGGACCAGGATGAAATTTTGCAGGAGTATTTTCAAAACAGAAATATTCATTGAATTCATAAGATAGTTTAARCCTGTCATTTATGAGTAGATAGAATAAAGTGTTTTTGAGATTTCAAGCAATTTTTACAATCATTTTTATTTTTTTCTTCTCTTCCTAGTCTTCACTTGAGTCTGCATTTTAGTCTCCAATGAAATGAAGAAAATCTTTGTATCATTTCCCTTACTACTCATGGTAAGCATGTGATCATCTGGGCATTTATTTTCCTAGTTTCGGGTCTAGACCAAATAATTTTTGACACCTTTTTTTGCCCCAAATGCTTATTTCTATTTCTCTGKGTGTGCACAAGTTCATATTGAGAGTTTCCTGTGTACAGCCAGATATATAGGCTACTTGTCATTTTTCTTCAGAGATGGTATTATTTATGATTAATTGAAATACTTAAATGAAAACTTAAATTGGTTCAACTGGTGGAGCTTTATTGGTGTTTCTTAAAATTAAGACTTAATTTATAATCTGCAGGATAAAAATATTCTGTCCTATATAGGTTCAAACGCTATCCTCATTAGGTGTATCTGAGCTCCCTCCAGTCGTGCATTAAGCAATCTGATTTAACATCTATCACGTGTAGTTCAGGCTCTCTCTCATCTCCACCCCAGGGAGAGAACTGTGTGCCCAGTGGCGTGTTTTATTTTTATTTTAAATGTCCAAGGAAAGCGGGTAGTGTTAATGGCATCAGACATCCATTTCCTTGCAATTAGCTGTCTGCGTTGTCACAGTGCCCCTGCTGCCTTTGAATGCTGGGGGCGAGGAAAGAGAGAGAAAGAAAGTGTGTACGCAAAATTTCTTTCTAGTACAGTTTCAAAACCTTTATTTTTCTGTTTTAATTGCAAGATATACATTAGAACTGCATGGAATTCTTTTGGCAAAATTTTTCATCCAAAAAAAGCAGGTTCTTGTTGCTCAGTTTGCAAATTCATGTTGAAAATTTTCAGATTAAATAAAAAATCAAAAAATAGGAGAATTTTTTAAATATTTGTCAATAGAATGTATTTATATTTAAAATGGCAGTTCAGTGAGGCAAGAGAAAACATTGTGACTCCTGCAACTTTTTTTGCAATACCACRTAGTCCTAGCCATGGTTTTAAAAAAGGATGCATTAGGAGAGTAGAATCTGCATGTGGGGGTTGATCCACAGCCAATTTGAGGTCAAAAGAAAGAATCAAGCAGATTCAATGGGACTTGGCTCAGGCACACAGAGAGTCCCCTTTTCTCCACTCAGTGTGATGGGTTTCAGAGTTACCTCTTTCTGCTGTATATATATTTTATTTTCTCAGTAATGCTTTTGTCTGTAGTATAATTAAGTAGAGACTTCTGCAGATGTTTTAAAATTCAGTTCATTTCTGGGTTTTTTTTGCCTTTACATTTGCTTAAATGTGCATATTTTACCCTTCTGCACTTGTAACTTTGGCCTTTAACAGAGCATGCATTCCAAATAAACACATACAATTTAACCTACTAAACTTCCCAGGAGTCTCAGCAATGTACTTGTCTATTGTCCCATTCTTCTAGGTGCAGAGTGCTTAGTGCAGATATCTTTTTTGCTTGATTATATGGAAGTTCTTTATAAAAAGCATTTTGATTGCACAGAAGTGTAGCTATATAATTGTACACAAGAACTGGGGAGGCAGCATATAATGACAGATATTTTTCATCATGGATGAGCTGCAGTCATCACAGTATGCACTTCCTCACAGCCATGCAGCATGCAAAAGCTCACTGTGTAAATTCTGAGACATTATATTAAAAGAAAATATTTAGGGATGTATCAGTCGATGAAAAATAAATTGAAAGTAGGCTGCATTAACGAAGGAGCAACTCATAGCTCTTGTAAGTGTGACATGCTTTCAAAGAAAGCTGCCACCAAATAACCTTCCAACAAGAAATTTAAATATAGATTTATAGTCTGTGGGACTGGAAACAAAGGCTTTTTTTAAACTGGAACACTGAGCATTAAAAAGAATAATCTTCCTAACTTTAAGGTGCCCACTAAAGATGACTGATATACYAGTACCATGACAGTATTGCAATTCTAAGTGTTCACTATAAGAAATGAATCCTGAATTATTTGGTACCAATACAATTGTATTATTGTGGTAAAACTAATCTCATGCTTCAATCCACACTGCTGTGTGTGGCTTGGCCCTCTCTGAGTGGCCCTCCTGTGCTTCTGCCTCTGCACATTCATCATTCAACCTCCTGAAAGTGGGGATAACACAACCTGGGTGGCATCTCCATTCCAGCAGTGAGGAGATCCTTCGCTGTCCCACCAGGTGGTGGTCCTCCCTCTTCCGCCTGTACAATGCTGAAGCAGAGCAACTGTGCTGCCCTGGAGGGAGCTCAACTTGGGGGCCATAGTGCATTAGGCTGGAAATTTTGGTGGGCTCAGGGGGAGGAGTAAGAAACTTTGCTAGTACTCTAGCTCTCTCCTTGGTTTGGACCCCAGCTCACTAGCTGAGGCGCAACTTGCTATGAAGCTGCAGATTTCAAAAAAAGGGTCAAGAGAGTAGTTACTCGCTTGAATCTGCAGCTTCATAGCACCTCACAGACCACTTGCTGCAGAAAGTAATAGCACTGTCATTTTGGGGAGCAGGGGGAAGTGGAAGCTGCTTCAGTGTTTTGAAGGGTTCAAGTGGTTTCACTCTTTGCCAGTGCCTGTGCCTAGAGACACATGGTAAGATTCAGACACCACAGAAAGGCAGTCCAAGAAACCCAGCATACTCAGAGGAGAGGTATGCTAATAGGAAGGATTGAGAAAATTTATCTGTTACAGCCTACTCTTCCTGGGGCTTAGGTCTAACTTTTTTTCACTTACCAGAATCCACCCCTGAAGGTATGTACCTACCCCTATTCTTTTAAAAGCAACAAGGGCATTTGCCTCCTTCTCACCACAGCAGGAGGAAGGATGATGGTAGGAACCACTTTTAGAGTTTAAAGCATCCTCTGTGGCAGGGGAAGCCAGATTTTGATTCCTTCTTCTCTTCCTGGAATTCAAACAAATAGCTTTCCTCTCCCAGAAAAGTTGCCTAAATGTATTATGCTATACAGCTATTATACTGCTATACAGCTATTAGGTCATAGACTATTGCTGAAATTTATCTGAGATTCACCAGATCAGTAAATGAAAGCAAAAAGTAGTATGATACTATTGCCTGAGATAGCTCTCTTTGGCTGAATGGAAGAGCAGTTTGTGAACCTCACTCTGATAGTTCTTGATGCATTTACCTGTGAATGTTTCATGTAAAATGCATATACAGGCCACAAAGAAAGGTAAGAACCTAAGTCTCTCTCTGTCTCTAAATGGATGCTGCTCATTGGTCTTAGTTTTTTTCGTTCTTCCTCTTTCTTCCCAATAATCTTAAATTATATTCTGTAGAGTGGAATGCATTCAACAGAAAGAATGGCTGGTGCCCATACCTGCTATTTGGTGTTTAGAGCACAAAACAGATATGAGGGTTGAGGATTTGAAGGGTTCAAGAAGGGTTCCAGCTCCTGGGTAATTGCTCCACCCACTATTTTAGAGTAGAAGAGCGGATGTCTCCTCTCCTGCTATTTTAGAAGAAAGAGGCAACTGCCGATGTATTTTGGGCAGCCTGAATTTGGTGCATGTTCTTCATGCTCTGAGAGTACCTACCAAAAAAAAACCCAACAGGAGAGAGGGGTAGAGGAACACTTTTTTCTCAGGTCCTTATTGGCTTTATATGCGGGATTGGTATTGACTTGCTTTCACTGATAAGTTTGAGCTGCTCCTGAGCACATTCTGAAACAGTAGTTTAGTTGATGGAGGAACTTTAGGGTAAGAAATTAAAACATGTGTGTCATAGCTACCTAAACTGAAATCTTTCATTAGGCTTTTAAGTCCTGTTATGGAAATAGATGTGATGCTATGGTAACAAGTACTGTGGACTAATAAGAGCAGATCTGTAGAGTGAAATAGTTTGTGCTGAGGACATCATGTCTGTACGAAACACATTTGATGAATTTTTGCTTTGGACACAGTCCCATGGGCTGAATTCCTATTTGCATTTAGAGTGCATTAGGTGCAGTCTGGGAACACATCTTGCAGTTTAGTTTCATCTAAAGGAAGCCGAGTTCTGTGTCCTGAGTGTGCTCTGCAGTGCAGACAGAAGCAAGAGTGGGCAGTCAGGATATTTGGTTCAAAAGCACAGTCCTGATTCAGACTAAAACACAGATGCACCCCAAATGAATAAATATACAAAGAAGCACAAGTAGAATTTTCAGAAGTGTCTAACTGATTTAAGCATATAATTTCACAGGTTCAAAAGACAGTCAGGCAACTAATATTTGCAGGTACTTTTATAAGCACAGGAAAGTTTTTGGAGAATCTGGCCCTAATTTCCCACAGGTAATTTGTGGTGGAGCGAAATTTTAAATTCAGTTCTTGTGTCTTAACCTAAGATTTGAATTTAGCTGCAAGAATATCTTTCTTTACTTGGTTTATAATGTTGAGCCTTACATCCTGGATTTGAATGAATGTCCAAGAATTTTTTTTTTCTTTCCCTAGGTCTTTATTTTTCTTTTCACTGAAACTTTTTCATTTTGCCATATTGGGGTTAAATGAATTGTTTAAAAAAGGTAAAGCATTACACAGTATAGTTCTGATATTTTTACTATATCCTCTTGAGCCATTTCTCTGCTGAATTATCTGATATTGCCTCCCTCCTTTCTTGGAAACATTGCTTCTAAAAAGAATAGAGTTTCCTAATAAGCAATGGAAGAGCAAGATGGTAGGATGAAGAGAGGCTTGTAGCTGTGTTTGCATTTGTATAATTATATTTTTAGAAACTAGTTGTTGTCTTCAAATATAATGAAAGAAGGTTTGAAATTAACTTTTTGTGTGTTCAGTACTTTGTGGCTTGGCTTTTAAATCATTTAAACATAAGTACATTGTCTGATCTGTGGGTGAGTTTTTAAGTAAAAATGAAAGGGATTTATATTAACTAATGCTTGGATATGGACGTAATTGCTCTGAAATATCTAAAAAAGATTCATGCCAATAGTGGTTGTAGGAAAGCAGAATATTTTCTGTCAAGAAAAAATTCACATGTCCTTGGATAGACAGATGGAGCAAGTAGTATATTGTTAAACAAATTTTCTAAGCAGAAAAGGTCTGACATCATATTCTGCTGATGCTAATAAATTTCAGTTGCAAAATCCCAATCCTGTTTTCATGTCTGGCAGAACAATAACGACCTATTATAATCAGGAACTTTCCTTAATTCTAACATAGAATTCAGCCTGAGGCATTCAGGAGTTAGGCCTGAAACTCAGTACTGCAAGTTAGTGTATTTCTTTGTCAGGGAACTAATTTTTTAAAATTCTTTTTTCCCCCTTCTGTATTTTTCATCATGAACACAAAATTCGTGATAGAAACACGGACCCAGATCCATTAATGTGCTTGAACATATATAGATGGAGACACTTGATTCAAGACCTTACAGTGCAGAAGGGGTTAAAGTTACCCAACATCATCTAATTGTGGTGAGATGGTGGAAGAAGAACYAGGAGAAATTTCTTGAGTAAAAAATGAGGTAATAGCTTTGTTGTTCCAGCCTTCGTGAGGCACAACCCAATTGACATATATGAGAGACTTGACTGAGTTAGATTCACAAGATCAACCGCATTTGGTACAGAGGGTTGGATCTCCAAAGCTGCAAAGTTGGTGTACACATATATTTACTAAACAGCAAATGTGGATTTGAAATATAAAAAAAGACTGATTTTTAACAAAGCTTTCTGTGTACAGATGGAGATGAATTAAAAAAATATCTGAAGGATTCTCAAGAAATCAATCATTAACAGAAGCTAATGAAACAACTATTTTGTTAACCATTTTGGCATTGTTTGGAAATAGTCTAATAATCTTACATTTACTAGAATGACTCTTTGCAAGGGTTTTATTACTAGTACAGAAGCCATTATTATTATAAAAGACATTTATAATTAACACTTTATGACAGCATGATTTAAGAGAATAATATTCATTGTAGCTAAGCAGCTGTGAAAACAAATAAAATGGTAATGCTAATTAATTTATTTCATTAATGCAATTAATGTGAATTCAAAGAGCTGACAGAAAATAATATGTTAGTAGCTAATAGCAGATTTTTCAAAGAACCAGGACACATTTTAGGCTTTCAAAACTGTATTTGTCTCAACAGCACTAAAAAGCATTAAAAAATAACCACTTTATTGATGTGCATCTTCAATGTTCATTATAATAAAGAGCAATCTTGCTAAATAATACTTCAGGATATCCTTTTGACTCCTAATCAGTGCACAGAAATCCTTATAGTTGGTAAATACATTAGAGAGACTAAAAAACCCAAGGCTATTGTTCTACCCTCAGTGTAAATATACAGCATTTAGAGCTCTGTCTGAATGGAACCTATTCTTTCTGACTCTCAGTCCAGTTTTATTCATGCAGAATATGGTTAGTGGAGTCTCATTTTGCGTTCTCCGTTTGAAAATAAGTCTGCAGATAACACCTTGTTTTTTAGGTACTCTTTCTTAGGATTTTCTGTTTCTGCTATAAGAATCCTGGCCACAAATTTCTGAATTAATGTGCTACTAACCTTTACAGACTTTGCATCAGGACAGCTTTGATATCTATGTAGCAGCAGTAGTGTATTCCTATTTTCTTTGAATAATATGGTCATTAATTACTCTTAGCATGTCATTCATGTAAAATCAGGCTTTAGTGTAAAGTCAGGCTTTTGCTTGCATGTTGCTCCTGACTTGGCCACAAACACAATTTTTCACTTATGAAAGCCTTGCTTCATTTCAGGCTAGTTGGTCCATACGCACACTTTGTTGGGAACTCGTGGGTTGCGACACTTGAGTGCTGCTAGTCCTCCAGTGCTACTCTACTGCACTCCCAGTGTACTGAGAGGGTCAGACAAGCCTCTCAGTTACTGGAAAAAAATCTCAGAGATGCTCAACT
>NW_020450761.1:1027609-1042343 GCF_003343035.1 Apteryx rowi
GTGTACACGAAATGCTCATTCTAGGTAAGATTTTACTGTTTTGGAATGAGATCAGTTGACATGGACATAGATGGTTAGCATTAGAAAATAAATTCTCCAGTGCTGCTTTTGCATCTGTGGATTTTTAAGCTGTAGCTTCACTACCTCCTTCACTTCAGAAGGAGCGACAGGGCCAGATTACCTTTTACAATTAAACTTTTCATAATAAATATAGGCATCAATACGTATAGTGCTCAGAAAGAGGCAGCACCTCAAAGAAAGTCTGTTCTGGGCTGGCTGGTTATTCAGCTAACTGGGGCAAAACCCAAAACCCCAAAGTTATTGGCCTCTTTCTTGGATGACAAGACTGTTTCTGTTCTCAACAAGAGAGATTCATTTATCCCAGGCATTCACCTCTCTCTCTCCCCTACCATTTGTGGCAAGGTGGAAGCAAATGTCTAGCATACACATTCTTTCCCCAGCTGGATTCAGGTATAAAACTTTCTGACAAGGAATAGCAGTAAAGGGACCAAAGCTAGCTCGGAAGATGAACTTAAGGCCCTTGAAATCTGTAGCATGCCAAGATAGCTTTATAATTTTTTTTGTTTTAATTTAAACTAAAAAAAAACATAGAAGGATGGACTGCTGAGATCATCTGTCACACCATCTGTGGTTGCCTCACAGAATTACTCCAGCCTTGAGCTGGAGAAGCTCCCATTTGCAGCTGAACTGCAGTTGGGGGTTTTATTAATACATCTCTCATTTATATAGCACCTTTCATTCTCAAGGATCCCAAAGTACTTGTTAAAGGATAAAGTTGAGGACTGAAGAGTGTTAGAGGAGGAAGAGAAGTGGGAAAATTCCCTCCCTCCCGACCACTGTCTTCAAAACTTTTCACCAGAGCATTTATTGCTGAATTTGTTATTCTCTTTCATTCCTCAGAGCCTGGCTCATTGGGACATTTGTGACCTTTGGTGGCTCGTACAGCCCATGGGCTGATTTGTTCCTGCAGAGACAATTGCAGAAATGCTTATTTTATTTATATTGCATGTATGACTGACACAAATGGTAAGCATTAATTTATAAAGCTTTTTCTATGTTTTTTTTTTTAAAGAGGATAGAAAGTAACAAGAGGAAGAAACAACTGTGATCAGCTGGCATTCAGGAAAATTAAAAAAACAGAGACATAAAACATGTGGAGTAATCAGTAGTTTTCAGTCAAATGGCATTTAAATGCTGCACTGATGCATAACCTGCCCTAGTGTTCTGTGAGGTGGGAGGACAGGTGATATGTCAGCTGTGCTGTGCCATGTAACTACAGTAGAAGGGCTGAGTTAATGACAGGCACAAGAGTTTGGATGAATGTTAACATACTGCTATTTCCATGCTGAGATGAAGTAGCAGGGCTTGGATTTATCATTAAAAGAGACCCAGGAGGCTCTCACTGAGCCAGCTGCTAGAGCCCTAAAACATATGTCGCACCCTTCAGCTGTTCATCAGTACAAAAGGCTTCCATCTCAAAGCACTTGACCTTGTTAGCCTCGGTGGTGTCAGTGATATTTTCAACTGGGAGACAACAGATCAAGTATGAAGAAGAGAATTTCTTAAGGGAAATGCGTACAGCTGGGGTAAAACTACCACAGAAACCTAACTTTTGTGTAATGTCTGTTATTTCTGATGTTCCTGATATGTAAAATGAGTAGACTGCCACCGTTTTACAAGACAGTAGTAGATGGTAGAAAAAGAAACAGCAAGAAAATAAAAATGCTAGTGTCAAATAAATTAACTTGCCAAATTCCAAAATTTCCAAGACTTTGTTTTTTCCTCATCTGTCCTTATATTCTTGCTGACTTCAAGAGATGTTTTACCTGAGTAAGAACTGAGTAGGGAGTTCTGACGCCAGAGAGAATAATTATAAGAATTCTGGCATCAGTATCACCCTGACATTTGCAGGTAATATTAATACAGTGGTGACACCATGAGAGTGCTTTAGCAGATGTGACACTGATGCACAACACTCAGGAAAGATACCGCATCTTCTCAGATGTGCATGAATTAATTCTCATAGTCCTTTCGCCCTCTGCTCTTCCCAAAAGCACATTAAAATAATGCTATTCCAATTTTTATTAAATGGCAAAAGTCTCCATCGTCCCTCAAATTTGTCCTTTTGTTGGTCGAGGGAAGGCATTCCCCCATTGGGATTTTATGAAGGTAGTATGGATGTATAGAATATGTGTGTAAATGTATATATTTATATTTTCTCCCTTGGTAAATCAAAATACTGTATTTGTTTCTAGTTGTTACTTATCTGTACAAAGACTTGGATAATACAAACCTTTAAAAATATCCAAAATGAAACACTCCAGGACAAGGGATAGAGAGTATGAGAGGAAAAAAAAAACCAAGACAGATGTTAGTTATGTTGCTTAACACTGTGCCAGAAGGCACTCAGACACTGTGATGCTGAGTACAAGCTAAAACCTGCACTGAATATCATRTAACTATGTTGGACCTTCAAAATTGTGAGCTTTTATTGAAAATCATGAGATTTTAAAAATAACTATTTAGGGGATTGTTTTTGCTTGGCTTCTAGTGTTGTGGACTTTAGTGATCATGTTCTTAAACATTGAAACTATGCAAGATCAGGTGGTTTTTCTGAGCACCTAGAGGGAAAGCTATATGTAACTGGGTGCTGTCCCCCCATTTGGACTGTGGGGCACACACAGCTGCCCAGTTCTGCTCTGAGTTAGGGCCAGGTTAATGAGGAACTTTTGTTTGGGCTGCCACCAGCACCTATCAGATCCAGCTGGGAGAGTGTCAGCTCAGCTCTGCTGAGCACCTGACTTCTATGAGGACTGTGGCAGTGAATTTGGAGAGTGGGCTCTCCCTTGCCCAGTTCCTGAAGCTGTAGTGCAGAGCTGCTGCGGTAGGGAGGCTTGGTCAGGAAATTTCTGAGTAAAAAGGAAAAGAGCCACGATCATGTTGCACTGCTATGCTACAGGTTATGTGGTGGAACTGATGAACTGCCCTTAAGAAAGGGCCTGAATAGTTTCCGGGTTGGATTTTTAATTCTTCTCTATTTTAGAAAGAAGGATGGCTTACAATGAGGTTCATGTAAAACAATGATGGCTGTGAGAGGTGGCCTCATTGGATAAAGGTAGGAAGATAACAGTGTTACTGCTAGTCCTGAGGTCCACTTGCTACTGCTGCACAGGTAGTGCTGATGCTTCAAGACATCTTCAATTCAGTGTCTTTGCTGCTGACTTTTCTGCTGGGCAGCCTTGTGCATGCTGGCTAAAAGCCTGTACCGAAGGAGCTAGCTGGGGCTCAGGATGAAGCTCTGGAGGCTCTAAGGTGGGACTCTCAGAAGAAGCATCTCCTGTGTGTTTTGTTGCCGCCTGCTCTGGCAGGTGTGCTGTAAACGCATGTAGGCTGGATGTAGGCCAGGGCCAGATGTAGGAGCACACCCACAAAAAATAGCAGGGAAGGAATAGTTGTGTTCACTTGCCAAGCTGTCTGAGCTGAGGGAAGGCTTGGATTTGGCCTCTAACTTCTCTCGGTTCTTGTATTTTGCATTTTTTGCATATATCTCCCTTCTTGTGAACAAAAAGGGAAAGCTATGAATTACTTGGGCCTGCCCAGCTATGTGTCTGTCTAACATCAGAACATGCTTCATCTGATTAGGAACAAAAGAATGTGATAGATGCAGACAACTGTTTCTAACCAGGCATGGTAGATTAGGTATGTAATCCCTGGGTTACTGAAAACTTATTTGAATTACTTGAGCAGAGCAGTAGTTCAACATCTTTGAGGATGGGGCTGGAGTTATTTGTGAAGTAATATTGCAGTTTTCATTGTTTCCTAATGCAAATTCGGGTTATAATGATACATGAAACAAAATGTGAACATTACTTGATAGCTAATGTGGGAAGCAAGTACAACACTTTTTGGTGAGATAATTTAATGTATCTTCTATTTTTTTGCATACAGTACTGATTTAATGATGTGTGAAGTCTGACAAGTAAATCTTCTTAATGATTCTCACCACAATGAACATTGAAAATAGCTCTTTTCATACAATACAATATGTATTAGATAACAGCTGGTCTCCGATAATATGAAAGAGATCAATTCTGCAAGCTGCAGAGCACCTGCAGTTCTCATTGACTTTGATAAGACTTGGGAGTACTCAGCACTTCAGAGGAAGTTTCCAGGACCATTCAGGATTGAGTTTACCAAGAAATTTGTTTCTTGAGCTGTAATTTAGTTATTGTTATGTTAACGTCTCAATCTTTTGATGTAAAATAGGTGCAGAAGGGGGAAAAGTACCTTGAGTGAAGATCACTGTGCCAGTGATTAAAACACTTTATGGCATCGTTTTAAGTACTGTACAAGAAAGAATATGTTGCATCAATAAGTTAAAATAGCATATCAGATATACATGTTGCAATAGTAGAATGTTTATATTTAACATAAGAAGTTTCTTTATTTTTTTTTGCGTGAGCAAATTCAGGGCAGTAAATTCAATTAGAGTTATTGCTTCTACTTCTCTGATAGATTGGTTGTGAAATGAAAATATTTATAGTCACAAATATAAGTAGTTGTAGAAAACTAGACATATGGTAGGCATGTGAAAGATGTCTCAGACCTCAGATCCAGTATAATTTTATTTACTGGAAAACAAATATTTAAGCTAGAGAGAAGGAAAGAGACAGTGGAACCAGGGATAAATTTTAAAAGGCTACACACATAATAAAAAATTGCCTTGAAACATGCCTAATTATATTAAAAGTAAGAGATGTTATTTATACAGTTGTGCTGCTTAGGAAAAGAAAACAGGAGGTCAGAAATTACAAGGTACTGATAAACTTCTTCCAGCCCTGTCACTGCCCAAGACCCTGGGTCATCCAAATGCCAGGGCACACCTTCGGGTCTGCCCTAGTTCAGTCCTTCTGTGGGATGCAATTAAAATTGTTATATGTGTTTAGCTACTTTGTTAGTAGCTTTCCATAATTCCATGTCAGAATAAAATTATAAGTGCTACCTAAACCGGTCAAGAGAATTTGCAAGTTTCTCTGCTGCTGCCTTTCAAAAACTATTGACATGGTAATTAACTAAAAGGAGTAGAAACAGAAGGGATTAGGATTGGGATGGGAAGAACGAAAAGTTAGGGATGAATAGGGGAGAATTAAAACCGGTGATATTAAATATTTCTTGCAAAAGCTGCACCAGCTGGGAAACCTCAGTGTGGCGGGCCTAGCATAAAAGGTTGACCCAGTGCAGACTCTGTCGCCAGGTCCTCACAGGAGAAGTGGGCTGCTGCTTTTTGGGGGGTCTTTCGCTCCTCAGTGCCTTTGGCTAATTCATCACTTCCCCTCCTGCAAACCGGGTGGGGGAGATAAATGTTTTCCTCYTGTTCTGCAGAAGCAGCCAGAGAGGCGGCTCTAGAGCAGGGCAGCGACTTCTCTGCAGTGAGTGTACATATCTTCACCAAATATACGAATTCACCCGTATTTATTCTTTGGAAAATTCCCAGACGGCAATGGGTATGCGTATCTTAGCCGAATATAAGCACACCCCTGCGCGCGTCCTTGGTATGGCACGGGACGGAGACGCGGGTGTGCGGGGTGAGCCAGGAGGGCTGCGTGGGGCCGCCGCGTCCTTAACTGCGCTGAGCGGGAACCAGGGGAGGCCGGGGGCTGCCGGGGCCGTGGGGCCGGCTCGGCCGGGGCGGCCCTGGTGTCCTCGATTAGGCCTCTGCCGAGTCCTCCGGGCCCCAAAAGCGGGCAAGCGCTTGTAACGCATCTTCCTTTGGATAAATATCCTCTAAGTAGCTGCTGTTTGCTGGTTCCTCGGAGGAGCCCGGCTGAGCAGGACCTCGCCGACTTCTCTGTGGGAGAGGGGGGTCTGCCCAAGGTGTTCGCAGGAGAGCTGGCATATCAGCTCCCAAATATTTGTCTTTTTTCCCCCCCGCCTTAGTCTTTAATAAATTAACATAAGTGGTGGAAAAAAATAGATTCTTTAATTGAATAAGCTCTCAGCACACCTCACTTCCACACAGCCCTGGATCTGGAATAGCTTGCAGCTAGTAGAGGCACAGTTTTAACATGTGTTAATACTTTAAAAGCAAAGCCCCTAAGCTTGTGTTCTTTCCCTCATTAGAAACGTGCCCACAATCCGCAGACAGACTGAGATAATACTTGACAACACCTGGAAGTAACTGATGCTGTACACTCATTTGCTCCTTGTCTCTTTGTATTCCTCCGTGCCCTTCATTATTCTTCATTGTACTAATCTTTGGGACATTTCTTGTAGATAAATAAGATGAACCAAATCCATTGCTTGCCTGCTTATTTCTTCCATCTGCCTGAAAACATACGCATGTTTGAGTTGCATTCTTTTTGAATCAATTTTTCATTAGACTATTTTATCTATTGCATCTTTGTCACCTCTCACAGGTGTCTAAAACTGGCTAATTAACATCTTCATGGTCTGATTTTATTTTTTTTCTTACTTTGGACCTTTGGTCTCTGAGCTCTGTCTTCCCACTGTAAAATATTGTTGATTCACTCTACTGTTTCTTTTGTCATCCACGATCACTTGGATTCCTTTTGGCCTTTACTGTCACTAAGTGGGATTGCAGGACATCTGTAATTTCTTCCCAGCTGCATATGACCTGCCAGGACTATACTTACAGATGTGCACAATCCAGGAACAGTGGCCTTCAGCCATGCCCCTGTTTCTGTGCTTATATCAAAGAAGAGCTTAACTGGCATGTTTTGCCAGCCCTGGCCTACCTGTGTGTTAATGCAGTCTTGCCGTCTCTTTATGACAGCAAAATTAATGCAGTGTTAGGAGGTTCTGCTGAACAGAGCTATTTATATTTATAAATACATGCCAACTCACATACTTTTTGCTTTGTCCTGCATGATGTGGTGCAGAAGAAAATGGACTAATTCCATGTTTTTCTTCAAACAGCTTTTTGGCAGACATTTGGTTTGCAAACAAAATAAAACCTAAGAGTTAAAACTTTCTTTCATTCTGACTTCCTAGTTCTTATGTGCTTTTTTCAACCCCCCCTATTTTTGTCTTGGCTCCTACATGCTGACACAGCACCAGTTTTCTTGTCTAATTTTATAAACTGTTCAGCCGTGCCGTTATTCACTGTTTTCTTTTAATTATGTATTCTTGTTAACCTCTTTATCCTTTCAAAGTTGCAGATTGTGATTGACATGTGGTATTAATTAAGGCATATAATTTATGACATTGGAGCTTGAAATTAATAAGTGACAATACAATTACATGGTTTGCCTAATTGTCCTTCAGTAATATAAAGATTGACACTTACTGCAGCATTCAAAGTTAAAAGCTCTCAAACAGATAATACAGCTGAATGTAATCACCAGTGAATCTAAAGTAAACATCCATTGTAAGGGACAGGCTGTTGGCAAAATATTTCTGCTGTGGCCTTGTTTTATTAAACGAAAGAACCTATATGTACAGGTCAATCTCAGAAATAAATTTAAAGTATATTTTTTCCATGACTTGTAATTACAAATAACTTATGTTTCTGCCATTTTCATTGATATTTTTCTTTCAAATCTTTACTCTCACCTGGCAAAGTGCCAGTATTTCAAATAATAACATTTGTTCTTGTTGATCCTATCCACATCACTGTGATTTTCTTTACGTCTTTGTATAGTCATCTGAAGTTTGGCAACTTTATGTCTTCCTGAAATACCAAATTCCTCTTTGCTAATAGCATAGATTGT
Organism: Apteryx rowi; assembly: GCF_003343035.1. Lineage (NCBI taxonomy): Eukaryota > Metazoa > Chordata > Aves > Apterygiformes > Apterygidae > Apteryx > Apteryx rowi. Next base: position 1,035,361 of record NW_020450761.1, read on the forward strand.
GGTCCCATAATTGCTTAAGAATGTGAGTATTTCTTGCATGAATTTTGTTAGCAGGATTGGGACTTTGAAACTTAATTTCACACAGCATCCTTGTTTTAAACTGCAAACTTTCTTTTGAGTTCAAAACCCTTCTGTCTGATCCTTTGACTCTATACTAATGCCCACAAAATTTTAACTAATTTTGTCCCCCCCCCAAAAAAGTGAACACGTTATATGCAGACAAGACACTCAGATTACCATAACTGAAGTGTCAGTAGCTTTGTTTAAAGAAAATCCCTAGCTTTGTGTCACATCAAAGAAATTCAGTGGAGAACTGCAGTAAGTACTTCCATTTTACACTTTTAGAAGTTAATTTGTAGAGATAAGAACTTTAAGAGTATAAAGATATGTTGTCCACTTCAGTTGGAATATTCTGATAGAACTTTTCATGATAAACAAAATACTATTGATGGAATTTTAATGTACTGCCAGATATCAGGAAAAGTAGTGAGAAGGTTGAAAAAATCAAAATGACTTCTGCGAATTTTTTATTTAGGTGAACTATTAATATTTGCTTAAGTAATGCATTTGGAACAACTTGTTGGTTTAAAGTTAAGAACATGGAAAGACATCTTAATGAATCTGGACATGAAAGTCCGGAAAAAAAAGTGTAGATTGAAGATCTTACTCTGTATGGCCTCTTTGGCCGTAATCTTCCACTACAGTGTGATATAAACCAATGATATAATTAAATCTTATGTATGAAATCTGCACAAACCCTACTGAGTGCAAGAATGTGCTAGCAATTGGTGACAATGGGATGACCTGTGCTGCGTGCTCTCAGCTGTCACTGGTTAATAAGAGGGGGCAAAATTATAGCTGATTCCAGGGTCTTGGCATTGCCTGGCTCTTGCACTGAGATCATGGGTTTGGCACCCCTCAACCTCCTGCTGCCACAGCTCTGGTGTCCTCCTGGAAGGGCCACACCACCACATCCCATTGCTAGGGAAGGAATGGCCTTACTAAACAGAAGATTTGGCCAATATTGCCCCTGCTCCTCAAAAATGATGTCATGCCCCTGAAACAATGATGCTTTGAAATAAGTTGGAAGTGTGGTAAGGCTTGTGGTCGTCTAGTTTTGAATCTTTATAATATATCTTCCAGATCTGTTCCTTGCAGGCAAGCAAAGGAAAAATAATTCTTTAGTAAAAACTGAAAGTGTTACTCAATCGCATACCCGGGACCTTGATTTCTAAGGAAAACAGTAAGCATTATGTTCAATTTGAAAGGCAGAAACATCTGTGAGTTATCACAAGAATATGAAATAGAAGAATTCTGCCCTATTATGGCATTCTTCTGTTTTATTTTCTGTTATATTTTAGAATCAATTTGAAGAACTTGATTTTCAGAAGTACTTTTCATCTTTTTATATATTAGTGATTTGAAATAGCACTCAGTGAGAGGCCTGGCTAATGGCATGATCTGAAAACTCAGCGTCTAAATTACCAGGTGAAAACAGTATGGAGATGGCAGGGTGTATTGTTAAACTTATTCAGATCTCTCTTCCTTAATAATAGTTCAGTGCATCTCATGTACAGTACATCTGAATGCCTGTGTCTGGGGACTTCTTCCAGAATTGTGGCATGTCGACCTTCATTTAATGCCACATGAGCTGACTTCTTTGTTTTGGAAACCGCAAATATTTTCATAGTTTTAAAAAATCGTATATGCTTTGATGAGTAGTGCTTTGTTGTATGTTTTTTCAACTTCTTTTCAAGARTGCCATTTTTTTTCTCAAAGCTCAGCAGTGACAATAAGATAAAGAACCAAAAGTAAAATGGCAGGGAACTGCAAAAGAAGTCATTGCAGAAGAACCATTTTACAAACAGAGAAATCTTAGAAATAAAAAGCAACATAGCTTAAAACAAATCTGTTAATGTTTTTGCCATTCTCTTCTTGGGGAGGAGAGAATGTCAGAAAAGTGAGCCAAGTTTCAGCTGTGAAAGAATTTTTAAAAAATTCAACATGACCTTTTCTTAATTCTTTGTGTTATTCTACTCAGTATTGAAAGCCCAGCAGAACTTAATTGGAGCATTCAGAATTCTGACTGGATACAGTGAACAGTTGAGCTAGCTGTGAATAACACTGCACATCTCAATAAATAATTCTTGATTTCATTGTCATTTCATTGCAGTGGTTAAGGAAGGGTGACTTGGTTAAAACAAATGAGGATCGATCTGTCAAGCAACATGCTTCAACCTTGGGTGCCTATGCATTATGATCAATAATGTTTACAGTCTTTGTGTCCTCAAAGAGAATTTGCCTCTAGTTGAAGTGAATGCAATTGTTTTTTGTATGTGACATTTTATAACTGTGGAAGCCCGTTTCTGAAAAGTTTCTTGCTCCATGTTGGTGCAGAAATAAAAATCATCAAACATGCAAGATGTGAATGGTCATGTGCATAGACCCCCTTTTTATAATAGAAAGAGCAGAGATCGATAAAGCCCAGAAGAAGAAGGTAACAGCTGTAAGCAGCCTTGTACTGGGGCTGTAATCCTGATGAATAATGTTGCTGTCATAACAGCAGGGATAATTTAATGCTGACACTTAGCAGCATGATAAATAGCTTGTCAGACATAGGCAGTGACAGAGTCAAGTGAAACTGCCCATGACAAGTTCTGAAAAATTAATCTTCTACTAGACTGTGACTGTATTGAAGGGGTAGCAGCATTCAGAAGACTGGGAGGGGAGACACTTTGTAATATAAACAAATGTACTTTAGGACAAAATGCTTTCATTGCGCAGAGATCATTTCATTTATAAGTGCTACTATTTATACTTCTTCTATGCAATACTCAGAACATTTATGCTCTGAGACAGTAGATTGTAATTTTCCTGCATACTTTCTCTGACTTATTTCCCTTCTTAGTGTTAAGAAGCTTTTGGGGTTTAGAGGCTTTTGCAGGGCGGGGTGGGAGAGGGAAGGTTAAATGAAAATCTCTTCTCCTCTCCAGCCCCATCCACCCTTCTTCAAAAGTTTTTCCCAGTTTACCTAGGATCTATATTGTGAATGTCATATAAGCAACATGACAGTGTGCCCTATGCCAAACACCAATTGATTTATGAGCTGCTTCTCCATCAAAGATGATCTAGGATGATGGTGGATGTAAGAGGCACTTGTTATTCAAACCAGACTATTGTTTAGGTGTAATTTGCTTAATAAATTACTATGCTATTTTGTTCCTCAGGGAGATGAAATGCTTCATGTGTTACTCTGAGAATTACGTATCACAGACTCTTGCATCCCTTTTGGATACTATTTTGATCAGCAAGACTCCCTGTGAATGCAAGTGCTATGCCTTGATTCGAGATCAGGGCTGAAATCAGTGAAGTCTGAACAGATTATGATGGACATGCACTTAATGAAGGTAATGGCAGGATACTCCAAGCCAAATAATAAGCTTTGAGATCTGGTGCATCAGCTTAGAGTAGGTGGGTGTGATATAATGGTGGCACCTTTTCAATACTAGGAGTGATCCAGTGGTAGCAGTGGTGCAAAATCTCTCTTTAAGTTTCCCAGCATAAGACATGCCTCTGATTACAATTTAAATGTGATTGATTCCAGAAGAATAATATAAGGCTTAATTGTTCCAAAGGTGTATTAAGTATCATGTTTAAGTTAACAGAACACTTAACGTATGTCTTGAAGAGAATATGTTTTGTAATTTACTCTGTTGTACAGCCCCTGGCACAGTGGAACCCAGATCTTTCAGAGAGAGAATAAAAATAGTAACTCTACACTGAGCTTTCAATGAAACGTAGGCTCAAATATTTATTTATTCATTGAGATAATGCAGATGGAATCAGACTGTAGTATGTTTGGCTGCATAACATGCACAGTACCTAAGAGTCTCTGTATCTACCCTAGCAACTTATTGCCGTATCAGTGTTCAAGCAAAGTGTCTAAACAAGGTCTGAAAGACTGTTACATGGCTGAATGAAACTGCTGAATACATCAGCATGTTTTTACCAACATGTGTATTGGTCAAAGCGCCAAGTAGTGCTGTGCTGAAATGCTAAACAAAGGAAAATAGTACAGTTAAGTGAAAGACCATTGGTAGTTGTTTGGTAAAAGGCAAGCTGAAATCTGCACAGAGTTAGAATTACAGTTCATAGTATAAGAACATTTTCTTCAAGTTCAAGAAAGCACACTGAATACAGATGCCAATGAAGCAGACTCCAGAAGCAAATTAAATGAAACAGGATTTTACCTCAGAACAAAAAAGGCCCAAAGTATTTTTCTAGTGTTTTTGAGAGTAGAAGATTATATTCTCATTCTGAAAGAAGCTCAGGATGCACACTGTAATCTCTCCAAAACATTAGGATTTATAATTACTTTTAATGCGGAAATCACTAAACATTTTGGTTTAGCTCTAAATTTAAGCATCTTGAATGGTGAAGAGACCCACAGAAGGTTAATATAAGATTCCAATTCTGTGAAYTCTTAAGTGCAAACTAAGTCTTACTACCAGGAATTGTCTTCTGAAGTGAATCAGTCAGTTGTTTCTACAGTGAAGTGGTACACATAAAGGATCGGCCGCACCTGAAACCTGGCAGGTTAGGAAAACAAAACTGTTTGCCCCATTTTCTATGGGAGGTGGTTTTTGACTTCCAGAGTTTGAGAAATGCAGTCCTCTTGGTACCTGTATATTTTCAACATGGTACATGTTATGTATGTATAATATCCTAATCATTTTATGCTTTAGAGTATGACTCAGCCTGTTGATGTTGATAGCTAGCATAACTTACCTAGGTGGAATTTATTCCTAAATTTTCATAGCAGGATACTTGTGCTATCCCTTTATGCAATTGCTATTGTCTCTAGTGGTGAAAAGATGGACTGTTTATGGATCTGCTTCAATAGTAATAGAAAGTTATTTATGCCCAACAGTTAATGTGATAAACACAGGTTCATGTGACTTTCTTCTTAACCTTGTTTTTAAAGATAATGTTTTCTTGTTTAAATGCTCACAAGCAAAAAAAAAAATCAGTAAGAAAATTCATTTAATGATTCTGAGAGAAGATTCTGGAATTTTACTAAGCCAAAATAATAAAAAAAAGCTTTTTACTCTGTCCTGCAAATGAGATATCAGATTTTGTATATAGAATGCATACATACCATATTCATTCACTGAATGTTTATGGTCACCTTTTTAAACAAAAAAATCTAAAAGTTATAATGTTGAATTTCTTGACTTCCACTTTTTCTCCACATGTAGCTTTTTTGTGTTAGTTGCCAGAGAATTTAATGAATACTTGAAAATCGCACATCATAAAGGATGTTCAGCAAACAAACTTTGAGCTTAAAAAAGCAAAAATTTTCAGATAGATTCAGAAATCTTAAGATTAYTTTGGCTAGAGTTAGAATACAGTAATTGGGTGACTTTCTTTGATTTCATGTGTTAGCCAGTCTTCGTGAAGTACTCCTGAGCTGCAGAAGAAAAAATATTTGCAGAAATATTCCACTAAGCTTCAAATTAATGAAATTGAGAAATTACAATATTTGCAATTTTTTTATACATTTGAATTATTTCATTAGTGACAGTAATGATTTTGCATAATCACAGAAACTTGTTATCTCAAACTCAGCCAGTCACTAAAATCCCTTTGCTCTCCTCCTCCAAGGGATATCAGGCTACAAATTTGTGGAAAAATGAATGAGATCTTGTAATCTTTTTTTTTGTTTTGAGTAGAACACTTCCTGTTCATGTTGTAAAGGTGAGCTTGACTGGGGTGAAAAGAATTGTTTTGTCAAAAACTTTGAAGTGCCTTTATTCTGTACTAAAAGAGGGATGGAGAACCAGAGCCAGATTAGGATATTCATCTAGGATTTGAGGTACTGAATTTCTTCTTTTTTCTAATTATTAAGACTATAGAGAATAGTTATCTCTTCCATTTTGACCAATAATTCCATTCTTAACACAAGACACCTCCCAGAAGCAAGTCTTTAAAAAAAGCATGTTTCCGAGAAGGGTATGGCTTTGTGGAGAATATCTAGCTCAGTTAAACAGGAAATAAGTAATTACATGCTATGCATATCTTAAATAGCAAATTGTCTGCTTCTTCTTGGCTACCAAACTCTTCATATTATGAATTTAAAAATTGGTGTATTGAAACTTACTGGAACTAAAGGGAAGAAAAATTGAGATAATGAAATTATATTTTTTAATGATGCGTTACAAATCTATAACATAGGGATGACATTTCAAGAGTTACATAAAGTAAACTGTCTTCAAACCTAGAAAATGTACCAATAATTGGATCTATATTAGGGGAGTATACTACTTGACGTATACTACTTCAGTCTCTGTAGTTTAATACATGGGACAGAAACTGTGCGTTAACAAAAACCTCTGGAAGATTACTTCTGAACAATATATGTATCTTGATTTCTTAGAGACTTCTTAGATTCACAAAGGAATAGGTATTGTTCAGGTACTAACTGTTACTGGAAATCTGCAAAAGACCTGCCTAATCGAATTGTCCTAATCCTGCCTAATTAGGAAGTATTCCAAAATCCTGGGGCATCCCAAAGCATTTTTGCTATTAATTCAGGACTATATTTTGTTTTATCAAATGCTGGTTCACCTACTGGTTGTATGATGGTACTACTGAAACTAAACTCATTATTCATGCTGGCTAGTGTAGAGATTTTGCATGCCCATTTGACACTGTTCACATCACAGAATCACAGAATTGCTGAGGTTGGAAGGGACCTCTGGAGATCATCTAGTCCAACCCCCCTGCTCAAGCAGGGTCACCTAGAGCACATTGCACAGGATCACATCCAGGCGGCTTTTGAATATTGCCAAGGACGGAGACTCCACAACCTTTCTGGGCAACTTGTTCCAGTGCTCTGTCACCCTCACAGTGAAAAAGTTTTTCCTCATGTTCAGATGGAAGCGTCTGTGTTTCAGTTTGTGCCCGTTGCCTCGCGTTCTGTC
>NW_020450761.1:1043438-1045938 GCF_003343035.1 Apteryx rowi
TGGCTTTCTTCCAGTCCTCAGGCACCTCTCCTGTCCTCCATGACCTTTCAAAGATGATGGAGAGTGGCCTAGCAATAATGTCCGCCAGCTCCCTCAGTGTGTTCTAAGGCTGGCCACACTGTTACAGACACCACTTTCTTCTTATAATTGTCTCTCAGTTGCTCCAGCACTGCTGTAAGAGCATTCCTGATTTGTTGCAGATTAAGACAGAGTCAAAGAGTCATAGGAAATAGAGCTGGAGTCATCTCAAGATGTTCATCCCTATGCTCAAAAGCAGGATTAAAGAAGGTCATCTAATCGGTTCTTAATGACTTCTGAGGATGGAGACTCCACTGCAACCTCACACAATCTATACCAATGTTTCACAGTTACTGTAACATGTTTTGCTTAACCTCCTCTTCTTAAGGATGAGGAAGAAATGTTTATTTCTCTAAAGAAACAGGCAAGTGTAATTGCATATAATAGTTGGTCCTGACTACACTGAATGTTAATAAGTATACTTGCAGTTATGGGGAGACTTTGCATTATAGTATGACAGCTGTTTACAGAGCAGAAGAAAGTATGTGAGGTAGGGCTTGTAGCAGTCAATGTCGTTTTTTGTTTTGAAACTTTCTCATACATTATCTTATTGAATTAGTTATAAAGGAGACTCAGTTGTTAAATACACAAATTAAGTATTAGGACGTAAAGATTTTTTGATTTAGTAATAGTGTTCCATTCCATCAGAGATAGGTATTTAAAGGCAGAAGCTGTCAAACACACTGTGCTTATGTGTGTGATGACTCCATAGTTTATCTGTTAGTTGTCACATGGAGACTAGGGAAAGTGGCAAAGAGAGTCTTTGAATGAAAAATTATGATGATTTGATACCCATTCTGTCTAGTATTGATCTTGTTGGAAAGTTATCAAAAATACATTCCTACTGCAATACTACAAATAAATTATAAGTCATTTAGCTTATCACAAAAAAAACACCTTTGAATTACAAGGACTGCATGAATAAGCTGTTTATTAATATAGAATAATTGCTATTATATTTTAGAAATAAATATTGTGAAAATTCCTTTCCATGAATGCTGGGATAAGTGTGTCCTCTGGTCCCTTGGATCACCCCAGCTGAATATAATGTTTGCTTCTTGCCATCAGTCAAAACTTCACATTCATTGACTAATTTAAAATAAGTCCATTTTGCCCACATTAGGGTATTTTCCAATGAATAAAAGCCAGCAGTGTATCCCTTTTAGCATTACTTTATGGCTATTCTAATGATAGTGGTAGTTTTGCTTAGTGGAGCTCATTTATCTTTGTGTACTGTGGTATGTTATGGGGAATAGATGTGTAATACTCTGGAACTATACAGCTGTCAACTTCCTGGGCTTTTCTTTGTAAACAACTCGATTAAATGAAATGTCAGTAGGAATACTTTTGCTAGGCTTTTGCTTTCTTGTGAGAGTTGGTATGTATGCTGGCCATTTCTCTCCTAGACCTCCCCCCAGTAAATGATAGCTTTAGAAAAATATGTACTATGGCATTTTGTGTAACAGGAAATAAATAATAAAATTGAGAAGAGGTATTTAATGAGGGTGATCCACACCTGTTACCTATCTTCATAGCCTCAGCCTTGCATTAAAATGTTAATTGAGCACAGCTGTAGGATGGGCCCAATCCTCTTGGTGTGGAGTCTCTTTGACTCTAATGCGACTTAGCACAGTTTGCTTAGGAGGCAGAACTGTCACTCCCCACCCACACTCTCCTGTTCTCTTTCCTTAAGTACTGATGGGGTGGCAGGACTTTCATTGTGATGCCAATCATACAATTCTTAGTCCAGTTTTATTTATATTAGTCTGTGTGTAGGGTTTTGAATTCTATCATTATATGAGTGTCATAAAATCATGAAGACAAATTGCAGGTTTTAACATTTAAGAAAGGAGCATAAATATACTGTGGTTAAGCAGGAATTCAGCTAGTATAAAGGCAAGTTGGCACCTGAGCTGCTTCCTCCCATATATGCTCTCACCTCCCATCACTGCTTTCTGGTTCCTCTCTGGGGCAAGTACCTATCAATTTCCTCCCTGCTGGTTCCTTACCCTCCCTTTTTTCCCCACCTTGCTTTTGGTGGAAGACCCTTAGAAAAGAAGGGGAAGACCCCCACAGCATTGTCATTTCAGATGGCCAGATCCTTGCTTGCTGCCCGGAGCCTTCTCTTCATCTCCACTACTGAAGTCTGCTCCTTCTCTGACAACAAGTCTCTCACCTGCGTTACCACTTGGTACCCTCCATCCGCTTGCACCAAGCACTGAACAATTTGCTGGCTCGGCAGCTACCGCTGGGAGGGAGTCACACAGCAACAGGCTATTGAATATTTTGAAGGAATAATACTTTTTAAAAACATCATGGAAAACAAAAAGTAATTAGGGATGCTAAGACATAGCACATGAAGTAAGTATATACAATTTAACTTCATTTAGTTTTTGAGCATGTGATATCTAGAATGCATTAC
>NW_020450761.1:1050938-1085938 GCF_003343035.1 Apteryx rowi
AATTCATTTATAAAATGTCATTAGAAAAGTGGAGATAAATTTTAGTGGGAGAATATGCTTAGTTGGCAATGTTGTCAGTGCTAATGATTTTTAATGCTAGTCATAGGCTATTTGATAGTTTTCTTAAAACCCTCTCTTCTGGATTCATGTGAATAGTTATTCATAATACCTTGCCTTTTAAAAGTAAATTCTCGTAGAATAATTGCAAAGAAAAACAGGTAGATTAAAATTTTAATTAAAATTTTAAGCATTTTAAATCTCCTATATCCCTCAGTCAGGGAAATGAGTGTGGGTTTGTTTATGTGTTTTTTTGAGTTTTCAGAGTTAAACAAAGCTCCTTCACCAGTTATCTTACCACCAGTGAAGTAACGAAGCGGTAAGTTAACTTTTGGGAGTGATGAAAGAAAATGTCTGAACCTTCTAATATGGAAAGCTTTAGGGAACAGTAATAGGATACATCAGAAAGAGGGTATTCCACAGTTGTTATCCAGTGTGGATAAGTTAGGAAATCTTTAATTCCTTCTATTCCATAATTCCTTTTCCTGTTTAAATTTTTGTAATAAACTGTTTAGCTAAGTTATCTTGGTTGTGCTCAGCTGCATGAGTTTCATGTGTATTTGTATATCCCTCTGAAGCTAACAAAATTCTTTCTATGTTAAATTCTCCCTGAGAGAATTATTTGCTTTTTTGGGATTCTCCCATCTCAGTGGCTGTATGAGAACATTCTTGTATATAAATACAGTGTACACTAAGCTGATGCTGATACAGTGACTGGCCTATACCAGATTTAAAGTCCTCCAATAAATTGCTCGCCCAGTAAATCAGCTATCTTACATACATGCAGTCCTTGGAAGACTTGGACTTGAAGACTTGAGGGCTCCTTGTGATGCTCCACACTTAATAAGTAGTTGTGATGCTCTGCATAGCAATGTCTGCAGAGCTCAACGTGACATGCACTGTGAAAATATGTGCAGTTTGCAACTACTAACTTTTACAGGGTTTCAAAAATCAAATTCATATAATTCTTTTTTAAAGAGAGAAGTGGAGGAAAAGGAGCATGTTAATTGGTTTAGAATTCTTTATTTGGTAGGATTTTCTGAGTCTTCTGAACAACATTACCAAGAAAAATCCACAAATAATTCAGACTTCTTGAGTAAATTAGAGTGTGTGGGTTCACCTGTCTCAAAGAATTTGAAGGATTTTCCTGAAAACTTCTTATATGAGAATGTACAAGATGCAGAATATTAACTGCTCTGCAGGACAGATATCTGCTCTGCTATTTATCTGCCAGCTATTCAGCAATATATTAAAAACAACAAAAAAAAGTTTTATGGATCTCCTCTCTTAATTTAATTCCTTCACTTTCATGTCCTGGACAATCCTAAAGGAATATCTTTCTTCAATACATATGTTCATTTAATACCTAAAAAGCCAAGTTTTCTGAGTGACACCCTGTTTTAGAAAAATTCTTTGAAGTGATAATTCTTTTGGAAAAGACTCTACAAGATACAGCTGCTATGTCTGTTATCCTTCTCTGGCCTACTTCCTTGCACTTGTTCTACATAGTTTACTGGCATGACAACTGGAGACAAGTGTTGTGTAAACATTTTTGTTAACTTCTTGGAACTTTGCTTGCCCCCATGCTGTTCTTTTCATAATATTTCCTCTTTGATATTGTGCGCGCACACACAATGTGGAAAGATTAGTAGCCTTTAAGACCTATGTTTTTCAGATAAACCACACCATGTTATGGTCAAAATTGCAACAAAATGAGCAGAGATGTTAAGCTTTTTGTGTGTGTGCGTATGTATGTGTTTTGTTAAATTCCTGTTTTTTTATAATCCCTGGTGAGCTGTTCCATGAGCTGTAGTGTTTATTGTTTCTTTTTAATGTGATCTCTTTGGAAATTTTTGTCTCCTAATTACAGTTTTTAACAGCTAAAGAATATAAGAATAGAAATCTTAGTTGATTTTACAACTGCCTCCTTCATCTGTGCCTGCTAAAGAGACAGTTTCTTCGGGATTGATTAAAAAAAACCCCCTTGATTCTCAAATCTCTTGGCTGGAGACTGGGAAAATGGCTCCCTGAATGGGCTGGACAATGCAAGGTTGTGATGCCGATCAAATAATGCTTACTTCTGCAACAGCTGCCTCTGTCTTCAAGCCAGACAGCTGTTGTTTAGAAAAGCTTCATACAGAAGCTCACATACAAAGTATTGGTCTAGGGCTGCTAGCATTAGTATCAAGTACTTATTTGGAAAAAGATTCTAAAAGGATGGTATCRTTCTTGACCACGTGTTCGCTCCCTCTCTCTAAATAAGCATAATTTTGTTGCTAATTAGTACATGCACTTGCAGTATAGTCACTTAGGCCTGRCTTCTGGTAGACTTTCTAGCTCGATTAAAAACACTGGTGAAAACACAAGGCTGCTATGATTGCTGGATGTGCTCTTGATGGACTAACTCAACCTTACATCCACAAAGAGGACTCTTATCCAGGCTAGCTCAGTTGTTCCTGTGTTTTCATTGCACTCCTTGTGAAAGCGTGATGCATAATGAAAGCAGAAGAGGCATGGCGTAGAGATCTCTTCTAATGACTGTGTTCAAGGGGAACCCTTTCCCCATTACTGTAGTGAGGACTGCAGTATCTGAGAGTCCCTGGGAATCCTAGCTTTATGGTAGTCAAGTGATCTGGGATCCTTGGCACTCAGTGCCCTGCAAGGTTGAAATGTAGGTTCGTAGGATGCAGAGTCATTCCAGAATTCAGGAGGAGGGACTCCTATTTAATATTCTACTAGCTGGATCTCTTATGTCTATCCCTTCTGTATAGCTACCCTGGACAGGCCTTACCACCTGGAAGTCCTGTTGACTTCAGTGGTATCTTGCACTGGAGTAAGGGTCTGCATTGCTGCTGTTGTGGTAAGTTATGACTGAAAAATGAGTACTGGGATGTGGTAGAAAAGACTAAGGCTTAAAAGAGGTTGACCTATGCACACAGAGAAGTCTACTCAAACATCTAGAAATAAGAAAGAGAAGTAAAACTTCTCTGAGATATAGTCTACCTGGCTCTTCTTGGAGGCCATCCTTTACTGCAATGGTAATACAATTTTTTTTTTTTTATGTGAAATACATATTATTGGGTGCTATAACATCTCTTGCAAGTTGTATGCTGTGGAACCAAGTCTTCTGGAGTTGCGTAGTCTGAACCATCTATTTTTGCAGTACTCCTCATTTCCTGGGAGGATTCAGAATTGGTGTGGTAAGGTATATGCATGGTAATAAAAAGCTAGCAAACAGTTGTAAAATTTAATCGATTTTTTTTTTTTAATTTAAAAAATTGAAATTGGCAAAAATAGCTTTTTTTTCCCCCTGACATCTTATGCCATTTCTGAGTATCAGTCAAAGCTTGAAGGAAAGAAAATGATATATCCCAATCTACATATGCTTTGTGTTAACCATTCAGTTACTCTGGGTGGGATTCTATATCTGCATATGTTCTGAAGAGTTCTAAAAACAAATTAACATGTGATATTGTTTCAGACATGATAATTTTGTATCATTAAAGCAAAGCAAACTGTAAATTGCAAAAWAAAAAATAAGATGATAATTACTGCTTTCATTTATTCATACTATATTAATGCAATATAATTATCTGGCAGGCAGGATTTTATGAATACTCAACAAAAAGCCACCGAATGGTTGTTCTAATGAACACATAAACACTAACGCTTTAAAGTAGTAAATCACATTTCGTTGCTTTTAAAGTGACAAAAGCTTTTGAACTTTGTAATTGGAAATAATGTACTTTGGCACCCTGCAAAAGGCTTTTCGAAGAGTAGTAGTGACTGAATGTACTTCAAAATGGACAGAAGTACCAATCATAATACCACAGGAACTATTACAGAGATTTTGCAATGTGCCTATGTTGGTCAATGTCTTTTGCCATGTGGATCCTGGCCTCTTGAAAAATAAGAAATGGGGACCCTAAATGAGACTTTAGTCTTGGTTTATAGTACAAATGTTAAAAGACAGAGTTCCTTGATACCTGTTTGATTATGCAGAAAGGGCTATCAGAATGCACAGTGAAAGTACCAAAATTAACTTATTTTGAGAAGTAACTTGAGTGATTAAAGAAAGTTTTCCTCCTACTCTAACTTAGCTTTTTATATCCTTTATAGGAAAGGATCAAAGTTTTTAATTTTGTGTGTTTAAGTTTGTTTAGGTTAGTTAATAATCTTTTCTTACATGATTTTAAATTTTGTGAAGGATGGGAGTAGCTACAAGAGTTGACTTCATTCCGAACAGTTTTCTCAGGGGAAAGACAGCATAAACAGTTTGTTTCATATTTTAAAAAGTACTGTTTTAATCTTTCTGAGATAATCCATGATTGTAATATCATTTGATATTTGTGGTGTTATTTAAGGAAATACTTTATTAATTGTAACCACTTCTACATAGCTCTAAAACACCTAGGAGTATTCAATATGAAATTAAGATACAACCCTACAACCCTAGCTGATGGAGAGTTAATTTTAAAGAGTCTATAGAGTGAGGAAGAAAGCAATCAACACAAATGAGCAAAGTTTAATGCATGCATAAATTCCTCTCCTGTCTGTCTGTCTTTTTCTTTCTTGCCCTGCACAATAGAGTTCAAAAGTACCCTGATCTGGGAGAGAGGGACGCTATTATATTTTAACCATTTTTCCTTCAGAGTTGATGAAAGTGGTATGTTGGACTTTTTTTTTTTTTTTTTTAATATTGTACACCATCATCCTTCAGGGAAAGTTCTCTGTCTTCAAAATGACCTGGATTCTGAATTATTTCTGCATTCCACAGGGGGTTTTGAGGATAAGGAATGGCAAAGGACACTATGCACTGAACTACTGATAACTAGACTGCTGCTGCCTTTGCTGTGGCCCTGTGTGGGCAAGAGATCAAAGCTAAAGATATATTAGAACACTTTCTTCAATGTATCTTCAAAAAATTTGATATAAAATAGGGCAAAACAATGTGTTGGTACTCAAACCTTAACTGTCAGCAAAGTATCTCGTCTTTTCCACATAACTGAATATGGTAACCAACTTTAAACATTTAGCAGCTTAGGAAAAAAAAATGAAAGGGTATTAGTGGAATCTAATATTCTTTGAATAAAAATTGTGAGTTGAAAATGCACAAAAGATGTGAAACAATGCGATAACTCTCTCTATATAAGAATAGAAATTATCTTCTCTAAGACAACTGTTAAAGTGTAAACAAAAGCCATTTTCTGTTAGAGAGCTGCCATGCACTAGAAAGGTCAGGAAGCTCATTTTCCTCTAGTCTCATCCTATAACACTGGAACAAGTGTAGCATGCTTAAACATCCACAATAATTTTTGCATAAATGTAAAGTGACATAAGAATTGAGATGCAATTATTTAGCATTTATGGGGGAAGGAGATGGTTTATTTGGTATGTCAAGGACTGCCTCCCTTGAGAGAGAGAAACCACTCACTGAAATGTCTGAACTTCTACAATATGTTGACACGGCTGTGGTATTAATCTGTAATTCTTATAGCCATCATGTGTACAACTTGCACCAAATTTTAAGCCATTTCTAATCAACTGTTTTAGTGATACTTAGGTTACAATTATGGCAAATGAAGATTCAAAATTAGCAAAAAATATTTCATTTAATTAGGGGAATTAACTAGGCAGTACTGTGGGTATAGTATGCTTAGAGTTACGGAACTAACTGAACCTAAAAATCTACTTTTACGAGGTTTAGGGTGTTAAGCTTTATCAATAAAGTACCAGTGAGTAAGAAAARAAGAACAGTGTTTCTTTCTTAATATTAGCTTGTCACAAGTTCTCACTGCATTATGTTAAATGGTTTGTTCAAATGCTAGAAACTGCTGAAAACATTTTAGCAGGCTGTAATGGTTATTTGAACCAGACACTTCAAAACAGCAAAGATTTGCAAGACAGAGGTCTTGATTCCCCAGGCCAGTCAATGACATTTGGATAAAGCTATTATGCTTCAGGCTCTAGAGGTCAAAATAGATTTTTGCTCTATTACCAATAGATTTGTTTGAAACTATGTTTACATCTGTACTCCAAATCTGACTATTTATCATTAATCAGAACTCCCTGATGTCAGTTTAGTTAGAAGATGGCAGAATCACAAGTCTGGTTTCGAGGTTATGGAAGAAGGGAGCGAGGATATTGAACCAATAGCTGATATCTTTGACAAAGCTGTAACGGAGAGAGAGTGCAAGGGACCTTTGTGTGCTCCAGTGGCACCATGATGCATGTGCTGCACGTTACCCCCATTTGGAGGATAGGCGATGAGCAGGATCTTGCTCTYATTTGCAGGCACTCTATCAACCTCAAATGTATACCTGGCTCAAGACTTTGGTATTTCCAGGTAGCGCATGTTCCTTTGGTCTAGACCTGGCTCGGGGCCTTACATCAGTGAGTGTCGTGAACTGCTGCTGTGCTAAAAATCAGGACGCAATTAGGAACATGGGGCAGCTGGGGCCAGCAGGGACAAGGTGGCATGGGAAGCAATGTAGTTGCTGTTTGTTGTCTTGGCTTCCCTTGCTCCCTCTCAGCTGGTGTTTTGGTGTGACTCATCGTGTCATTCCCATCAAATGTAGGAGGGAGCTCGCTTCCCAGGAGACTTGGCTATTCCTTGCTATCCTGATCCCAGGGGATTTTCAGGCGAGGTTAAAGGAGCGTTAGAATAAGAAATATCTCGAGCTCTGGTATGAGCTGCTGGCTAGAATATAGGCTTAGCAATGTTAATGTTCCCTAGCCCCGTTTTAGGGCTTGACTAATCCTCAGGCCACTGCAGAGTGGGCATCTCTGCAGCTGTCTTATTGAACATTTCTGAAGGATGAGATCCCAAACCTGGGCTCCTTATTTCTCAACCAGGGTCTGTATTATAAACTAGCACTTTTTAAGACTAGGATAGAAAGAGATAAAAATTAATACAATTGACTTCTGTGAGCCAGGAACTGTGCTCTTCAGGTGGTTGGGTGTGTGTGTGGTGTGTGTGTGGTTTTTTTTTTTTTTATCCTTTCTTGCTTCATAAACTTTTTAAAAAAAAAGTTCATATTCTCTCTATATCCAGTTAAAAAAAAAAAACAGCAAAACCTTATCTGATTAACATGACTTGAAAATATGCATGTATTTATGTGGAAATTTTAGCTCCAAAATGGAATGTGGCAAGATGGTGGTGCTTCAGAGAGATTTTAATTTTTATTTTATTTTATTTTTTTCCTGTTCCTAAATACTGGTAGGAGGGTACCAGAAGTTTATAAAGCCTGGCTTTTTCTTTCTGACCATATGCAGTGATCTTAACCATTGATTTGAGGGATTTTTCTCTATAATTCAGTTCATCCTGAATCTGAGAGAACATTTAAAACAGAATTTTCATATAAAACAATTTCTTTCTGTAATTAACAGGTTTTTATACTAGAGATGTTTCTACTATTTAGCTTGTATGAAGTGAAATGGATTTCTCTGCAGAAGCCTTCACAAATGTGTTATTTACCTCAGGTTAATTAGCAACCAAGGTGGACAAAACCCACTATACTGAGTGATGAATTGATAACCATAAAATTAAGGTGATATGTAAGGTGTTATGTTCTCATATCCGAGAAAAATATTTCAAAAATTTCTTAAAATACCTCACATTAGGCTTATTTTTCTTAGAAAACTTTTTACAGTTGGTTATTGTTTTTTACTTTAATGTTGGTGAGTTTACTTTTTTTTTTTAATGGGCATGTGGTTGGAATGTCTTGAGAAGAACAGAGGTGTCTTCTGGGATGTATGAAGTTTTAAAATCACTTAAAACTTCTTAAACTTCCCTTAGCACAAAACTTGTTGCTTCCTTCAGTTCAGGCTAATTTCTTTCCAGTTTAAACTAATTTCTCCCTGGAACAATTGTGTGGTGTGTGCGTTTGTGTGGTGGGTGTGTGGGTTTGTGTTTGTTTTTTTTTTTGTTTGCTTGTTTGTTTTTGTCTTGAGACAATTCCATTCATCTGGGCAAAGCTTTTGTTCGTATAACTGCTTTGCACCCTGCTACAGCATCTCTTTCAGAAATTCACTTTCTGTTCCTGTAGTTTCTGTCAAAAACTAATCTGCTTTACAATCTGGCAAATTTATTAAGTAACCCAACAAAGATCCTTGTTTTTGTATCATCCAAGCTTTGTCCTCCAGCTGTATGTTTATGGAGGTATTTTGGTTTGCATTTCTTCACAATTCATGCTGGGAATGGCAGTCTTGAAAAATGGTTGTTTTTATTGCAAGCATGACAATACACTTCTTTTGCTGGGAACTCTTTCATCTCTTGTCCTCTCTAATAAATTTGAAGGGGATCAATTTTGTCTCTGCTATTTTTACTACTGTTTTTGACTTGCATTTATGTGTTATTTTGACACAGTTGTTCATCAATTGTCTCTATGGTTTTTGGTAGTTCTGGGTGTATCTACTATTCTATGCAAAATTTTGTAAATTTCTTTTAATCCTGTTCTGGACTGATTTCCAGTTGTACTGAAAAATAATTTGGTCTTCCACAGAAATCGGTTAATTGTTTTAATCTTTTTCTTAATTATGTCAGAAGTGCGACTTCCGATCATTTCACCTGGCAGGTGGTTCTGTGTAAAGGAAAGCTGACTTTCCTAAATCATGTTTCTGTGTGGATTGCACTGTTCTTGACTGTTCGGAATTATTTTTTTGTTTGTTTGTTTAGCACTTTGAAGTCTTTATTTGCCCATCCTTTGAGATATGTCTAGGATTTCCATAAATAATACAGGCCATGATTTTGTTGACCCTTGTATATCTGTATGGTTCTTGCCAGATGATGGGTTTCATGAGATTCAAGTGTGGTGTGTTTGGTGTTTGTTTGTTTGTTTGTTTGTTTTCCCCTTCTTCCCTTGGCATGCTTGCATACAACACTGGCAAAGAAACTTATTTATCCAGTCTTGTGACCTGGATTAGACTTCTAGTGAAGAACGTAACTATAATCCTACCTCCTTCTGCACTGTTCCCTGTGTTCTTTCATCACACTTGAGAAAAATGCTAGTTTCTTATGCTGTTTCCCTCTCCAACATCTGATTATTCCTTCTGCATTTTCCTGTATAACCTTGCTCTTAATATTTGTGACACTTCGATTGTGACCAAAACAAAATTGAATAAATAAGATAGAAAAATCATGGTTGTGGTAAACATGAGAGGAATTTTTACTTTATCCTATATAGCCTGGACATAGTGTAAGAAAAGAACTGTGCGTCACTTTAGGAGAAGGACCTGATGTATTGTGGTCTTGTGTGGTCAAGTGAGCTAGTACAGCTTTGAATGAGAGTACTGATTATAGTTGCCCAAAGGGAGTCTAGATACTTTATAAAAGGTCTGCTGGCTATAGGTGCCTTTATCTTCCTGCTCCTCTTGTCAGGCTCCCTGGCTATCACAAAACCAACTGCCCACTGATGGCTATAAAGAATGTGAGAGGTACAAGTAGAAAAGTGGTGTTTAGGGAAGAGTCAAGAACCTCCCAGTTTTCTGCACTGGATCAGTGTATCTAGAGCTCCTTCGGCTAGAGAAGGAAATGCTGGTCAGGGTGGTTCACTGAGGCAACAGTTCGGTTCTCCCTTACAATGCTAGCAGAGTGTTAATGCTTTCTGACACTAGACAGACTTAATTCTCAGTTTCTGTTGCTTGTTCCTGGTATGTAGTTGGGAATTATCAAGTGAAAGAAGACAGTTTAGTGGCAAATAAGTTTTTTGACATTTCTGCTGGAGTATAATGATTTTGAAGGCAGTAAGTCTGTGTGTGATGCTATTAAGGAAAGTGCCTTTCTTGCTTCCACAAGAAATTCCATATATTTGAAGTATTACATAGGATTGCTTGTTTCTCACCTATGCTATTCTGTGGTCTTGAACTTTCTTAGGACTTTGTCTTACACTTAACAGTAGCTTTCTAAGGTTTATGCAGGGCTGGACTGGTATTGCACTATTTAAGGCTAGTTCCTTCCTCACCTTGCTGCTTTTTCCAAGATTTAAATTTAGGTTATATGTCTCCTTTACCTATTAAAATTGGAAATTTCTCCGTTAACTCGTCACTAAGAAACAACTTTTACTACACTGACTGATGGTATTATAACTGTCTCAGTCTTGTATTGTTTTTATTGAAATGAAGTAACTTCACTGTTTTTATTATGAATTAGAAAATTGAAATTTCTCACAGGCTTCACAATGTAGGAATTGCTCATAGAACAACTGATTTTTGCTTGGCTTGAGAGCTAATGGATAATATTATGAAAGAATAAAACTTTATTTCTAACGTTAAAAAGTTAATGGTTTTTAAATCTCTTTRCTACAAAACTGGAACCCAAATTTCTCCTACTGATGATTTTATTGAGCAGATTAAAACTGTTCAAATCATATTTGTTTGACCTTTTTTTGATAAAGGTAGTGTTGACGATGTTTGCCTGAGTTCAAACTCTTCCTCCCCTCCCTTTTTTCCTCCCCATCTTTAATCTCCTATGGAATGACATCTGTAGCCATAGATGAAGTAGGAAAACTAAACTTTAGTTAACATCTTTATCACAGATCACTAACTTGGAAACTATGATAATAAATATATATTGAATTTCTGGTTTTATTGGTATTCATCTTGTTTATAGATTGCCATCCTCTTTCTTGTGGGATGGAAGCTGTCATTACTGCATTCAATTTAGTTAAGTGGGTTATGGAGCCAAGTCCTTTAAGTTCAACCTGAAAAATTATTTCTATGATCAAGTAAAATGTTAATGGACAATTTTCACATGGCTTATAATCTGCTAAAATGTTGAGGGCTTATTCCTTTAAAAATTGATAGAGTTGGCCAAAATCAGATATATGGGAATTATTTTTCAGGTAAATTTGGCTTGAGTCCAAAARTGCAACACTTTCAAGCAGTACAGAAAATAAATATTTATAAGCCAAGGTGAAATTGTCATGAATATTTGAGAACATAGATGTACTTCCATGATAAATCTGATAAATTAATAACTTTGGCATTTTCTTGGGGCTGGCCTTTATAGATGTAGCTATAGCTGTACACCTGTGTGTTGTTAGATAGTGAATAAAGAGGAAAAGCTATTTTCCCCCCAAATTAAGGAACAGTATAATCAGGAACTCCAGATTGAAATCCTGTACCCATATGGCACCACTCACTGTTTCCACACCAATTTACACCTATGGGAGCTTTTGTACTGACTGAAATGCTATCATTTTATGTTTTGTTCTAGTCAGACCTTCTTCTCTGATTGTATGAACAGTTGAAAGTTTGAGACTGAAGTCCAACATTAGAAACAGGAGTGTGTACCACTAGGTGCATTAGACTGTACATAAACTTAAAAATTAAGAGAAAGGAAAAAAAAACCCCACAAGTATAAAACCAATATCTCTATCAGCATAACTTTAGCTGTTCTGTTCTAGGTTGTGTATTGTTGCTTGTTCTTTCAAGCTTCTTCATTCCCCCTTCCAAGGAATTAGCTTGTAATGAGGAAAGTGTTTTGCTTGACCAAAGCAAACATGTTGCATGTAATGCAACAATGTAGTAATACGTGAAAATTAAAATAAATGAGTATACTTATAAAGGGGGGGGTACTTTTTTTCTTTGGCACCAAATTGCACAGATCTACGGACAGTGTGCATGTTTGTGTTCTTGGGGATTCCCTCCTGTTTCTGAATGTAGTTTGAACCCACATTGCTAATCTCCTAGGAGAGGATTAGCCTAGACATAAGTGATGACTGCACTACTAGAGCTGAAACAGGAACCAAGATATTTGTCTTCAGATGAGTGTTCTGATGTCCATATCGGAGGACTGCTCTCTTGCTCAGTGAATGTTAAATCTGAGCAAACTGGAATAGCTCCAAGAGGAGGGACTGGAAAAGCTCACCCTCTCCAACCTGGTGCTCTTGCTTTTTTTTCTGCCAGATGAGGAATGAAATCTTGTCATTCAGGACATGATGGAAGCCTCTTTCTAACCGTTGACTTACTTGCAGCTTCACCATCTATATTCACCCTCCTTTTTCATCAGTTCTGTCAACTTAAATCTCAGCTTTTTTCAGGCAAAACTATTTGAGTTCATCACTGTGGAAACCACCTGAATCTCATAGTCCATGAAACAAATATTAGCTTGAAAAAGAAAAATAATTGCTCAGTTCTAGTTTGCACTTGTTCTGATGTCACAAGCTGCTTACAATTTCACAGTAGCCTGTGAATGCTACTTCAGTCATTTAGCTTAAGTACCTCCAATAGAATATTCTGTGTTTGCCTTGTCCTGGCTCAGTTATTGAAGTCTGTATGCTAGAAAAACATTATGGTTACAGTATTTTTTTTTTTTTCTGTACACTACTCTCTTCCCTCCCACAGTGGCATATGTATGCCACTGTGTAGAAAATCCGTATCATGGGTTGTTTCCAGAAGACCAAAAGTTCCTTTTTCTTTTTTTGTAAGTTAAGATGGGAGCCTGGGTTATGAAGTCCAAGGCTTCTCCCAGAAACTGCTGTGCTGACTATTGTGGCGATGCAAAAGGGTTCCAGCCTGGCGTGTCCTCCTTCTCGTCTTGTCTCATGTCACTCATGGCAGCACAGGAAAAAAGGCAATACAGAATGTATTAGCTTCCTGACCCGTCCTGTTGTATAGGTTACTATCATAATCTCTTAAAATATTTTCCCATATACTAATTGCTCATCCAAACACTTGTATAAGGGTTTATTTCTTGACTCCACTCTTGCACCCTTAGAATCTGCATAGCTTGACTCTTTCTGTAACCTTAAGAGGTGAGTGGTTTGAAGCTTGGTTGTTGAACTGGTGTCAATAGCATTCACTTTGCCAAGTACCATGTATTCCAGTGTGTGCCTGGAACTGGAAGGAAATAATGTGCATATAAAAGGAAGGCACCATTAATTATGCAGCTATTGTACTGTCAGGAGTAGATAATTCTAGGTTTTGATGGCCTTGTACCATTATAGGTGTTATGTTTTCCATTATATTAACTTTTTTTTTCCAGCCAATGTTGAAAGTATATTGGGTACAAGCAAGCAGCTGAAGCTGACAGAAAGAGCCACACGGGTTTTATTGCTTTGCCTATGTTTCCTTTTGTTGTATACATATACTTAGCATTCCCTTTGCTAGCAGATTACTGCTGCTGCATATGCTTTCATCTCTTCCTCTCTCTCATCCTGGACTAGTAAATAACAGCATTCATGATTCTGTTCTGTTATAGGTCTCGGTGGTGAAGAAGTCCAAACATTAGAAGTGGCAACATCATTACAAGTCGAATAGGCTGAGGCAATTTTCCTACCTATATAGGAGGAATTACTCTTACGCGTTTATAGGAACATGTTTTATACTCCTGTTTTTTTGGAGAAAGCAATTTCTTCCAATCCTTAGTGAATCTTGTTGTTTTGCGTTGACCAAGAAAGAAGATCCTGTACGCGTATTAGAAAAGCTGCTTCTGTGAGAGGCTGTGAGTAGTACTCCCGTGTTTCTGGAGCGGGCTTGGGAGACTTAGAGTGTAGCCATCAAACCCTTCTCCAGACTGCAGAACAGGAAGGAGAGAGAAGTGGGGAGAACAGTCCGAGTCTAAAGCAGTTCCTAAGTCTATCAGGATGCCGATTTATTTTTTTTATTGACAAAGCTTTTGCGGTCACTAGATGGCAGTATATCCTCCAAGATACARCAGGCGATCAAACATATGAATTCTAAGTTGAGGATTAATATGATTTGAGTCAGTTCGGTCAGTATTAAATCGCTTATTGTTGATAATTACGTCAGAGCTGCAGTGCATTGTTTTCTCTGAAGTGATAGTTCTGCCACAGTGTATTCAACTGTGGTGTTATTTTTCTCTTCTTCACTGCCCCCATGCTAAGTTTTTCAGTTTATTTGCTGGTTTTTGTGGGGGAGTAACAGGGTGAGAATGGAAGTAGAAGGAAAAGTTATGAATACTTTTGGAATTTTATACAAGTCTTCATAGGTTATTAAAGCAAATACAGTGTGGTGTATATGTAGCTTGTCACCACAGATTTTTTTCTTCTCTTGTAAAAGTATTCTCCAGGATAACTTCTAATTACCCTCTGCCTCAATATTTATACTTCCCTTAAATTTTTCTGGAACAGTAATTTAAAAATGCAAAACCTGTTTGCAAAAATTGTGCACCAACAGTTCTGTATTTCCTAATACTCTTCAGACTGCACTACCTGTGCTATTTTTGAAGTCTTTTATTAAATATCATTAATCTTGAATTTCTTTCTATTCTGAAATACCTGGGTGCAGAACATACTAAAGTACTGTAAACATTTAATGATATTCTTTAGGAAGCATACTACCCAAAAGATCTTGAAATATTTTTTTAAATATATACTTAAAGTTTTCAGAACACACACACACGAATTTACATACACTGTTTAAAGAATATTACAGTGGAGAATATTTAGCATAGCATGTGTTGTGTGTTTTTCTTGAAAATGCTCTGGACTCATTTTTAGAAATTTACCGATCAGACAGATATCTGATGTATCCTACCTCATTTAACCATTTGCTGCATGCTGGATTTTTCTCAGCAGCATGTCAATATTGCATCGATATCATCATTAGGAATTTTAACAATCAAACGGATTTGCAGTGTATGCTTATCACGACTAGTAAAGCATGCACTGCGTACTTTTCTTAACAGCATGTCAATATCATCTTCAGAAAATCAGCAATCAAATAGATCTGTAGAAGTAAGCATATGCTGAGCATGATATTGAGAATCCAAAAAGGCTTTGCTTCACATAAGTTTATTTTTGCTTCTTATCAGCAGGGCTATCTTGATACCATCTTTTACTGTTAAATCTTTAAAATAGTGTTTCTGTAAACATAGTATGATATAAGCCTCTTCCAGAAACTCTAGTAATAGTGCATTAGGATTCACAAAAGTATCATAAAATGGTTTGTGAAAGACTTATGGTATTGCCTTTAACTTTGCAAAAAAAGCTTTGATTTTTTTTTTTTTTGAGGGCAACCTTAGTACTGCATATATGCATTTATTTATCACTAGTTCCTCCTTCCCCTTAACTGTGTAAGAGGTTTAAAAGGCTTTCTCTGTAAACATTATTAGCTTGTGGTTAAATGTCTACTATTTAAGAAAAGATCATTTTACTGAGATCTGAATCTTATTTTTTATATAAAATCTAATGAAATACTTAAAAAGTGGAACCTAGTATTAACATTCTAACATGATGAAAATGTGAGTAGCAAGAGACACTAATTTTGTACCATATGCTAGAGAGTTAATGGCATGCCCCATCACTGTAAGATAGTAAGCAATTAACTGTTCTCCCACATGCATGTACATATATTCTATTTTTGTGCTGATCAAATGCAATGATTCATTAGTACAGGAAAAATATAGTAATTACTAAATTCCCTGACAGATCTCAAGGTACTTAGAAATTTTGTCTGAGACACAAATTGAACCAATTATGTACAGTAATATTTGTTTCCATTAGTTTCCAAAAACGTTGACTATAAACTTAATGGAGAGACATTATGATGTAAGTTGCTTTTGTGACTTTTGTAAATAATTATTGCAGAGCAGAATTTTGGCCTTCTATCTTTAAAGCAAGTCTAAAAATAAATGGGTGTTTCACAGGTAATAAACACAGTAATATAGTAAGGAATGGCAGAATCCTACTTTAAAGAACCATTTGTTTGGGTAGTAAAAATATAGCCTCTCAACATTCTTAACCAATTATCCCTCTTTGTTTATGCTGTTTATGGCTTGTGGGGGAATGGCTCCAGCAAAGCTAATAGTCGGCACCAGTCTGGACATCATGGCAGGAGAAAGATTCACTTCTCACGGAGATGACTACTGCAGCCTCTCCAGCCTGCATGAGGTCTCTGCTGAGGTCGTTTCCCTGACATCTTGCAATAGGTGAGGACAAGGACGTAGCGTATCCTGTTTAAAGAAGGATAGTTTAACCTTGCCTAACATTTCACCTTGGCTACTATTGTTTTTCATAGCTCTCTTTTCAGAGCTGATATAGTAGCTTTATGGGTGTGGAAGCATGATTTTTATCTTGGCATTGGTTTGAGGATAATTGGGTCATCTGTAGAAAGCAGCCTGAACTCTGACACTTTTCATTTAAAACCAATGATCTTCCCAGACTATCTGCCTGGACTGCGTATTCCAGCAATCTGATGTTGTCGATTTATATGAAAATGGATATTATACTTTTTGTATTATCCACTGTTTGCTGCATTAAGTTAGTTACTCTGCTGTAGTCATGGTAATTGTACATTGTAGCTTTTCTTCAGATGCATCTGTGCCTCGTGGGACCCAGTCACATGACAGCTCTACAGAGATTTCTGGATGTCACCAGTTGTCATCTGTGCCTATATCCAATGCAGGGGTCATGAACTTTAGGTTCCATAATAGCAGAAAATAGGGCTAGATGAAGAAAAAGCCTTCTGTAGGCTTGCATGGATAGTACAAGCACACTGTACAAGAAACTGCTGACAACTAAGCTTTCCTAACTGTCAGGTACTTATGCTCAGCTGATGCAATAATAATTTGCACAGAACAATAAGCTGTATTGCTGTATATAATATTCTTTTTTCTAATGACTCATTATCCCAGGATGATGAGGAGATGAGTAGAATATAAGTGTATTAAAAACATAATTGCTTTTCTATTCAAACAAAAGCATGCAGTGTATACATTGTGACAAATGCCTAATGAATAGTAGCAGGGATTTTTTGTTCTGTTTCAGTTTATGGCAATGCCTGCCATAACTGCCTGCTTAAAATCTTAATTGTTTTTAATTTTAACAGTTACCTGATAGTTGCTTTGGGTTGGAATATGCCCTTTTCACTGCAGTTGTGGGCTGTTTACTTGAGAAGTGCCCCTACTTTAATGAGTCAAGTTGAACAGTTATAGGAAGACCTTTTTTTTACAGCTATTACTATTGTAAGATAAATGTCTACAAAAAATTGAAAAATTTATTGGTACAATAAAGTGCTTTATGAAAGACTTTGAAAATAACTTAAAAATTTTTACTTTTGAAGATATCTGCATATAAACAGTTTGTTTGGTAGATATGTTACCAACCTGACATGTTAAAAGGTGTTACTGTTAAGGCTAGCCTTATGCAAGCATCTACATTCAGTTCTGATACTTGTTGGCAAAACCCTAAACTTATGTTGCCTAGGCTAATTATTCTTTCCAGATAACTGGTACTGTGTTATCCTTGTTCCACAAATACATTTGGAATGTGAGATGCCAAGGCAAAATTTTCTTCCACCTACAGATCCACAATATACCTTTCCTGTCAATTATCAGCATTCCTGGGTTGTAATTTTGGATTCTTCATTATGATCATCTCTGAACCACCACAGCATGTAACATTTTTACATACTCAAGATCTATCTATATCTTTGTGTTTATTACCTGGGCCACTGAAGTCCTTTTACAACCCATCAGGGTGATGGTTATAGAAAGTGCCATACATTCTAGGAACAGATTAACTATCTATAAACAAGTAAAAATCACCGTGTATGTTTGTATATATATGTATATGTATGTATTTTTTTAATGGGGAAATCTGGTCTTGGTTGACTRTGGCTCTTCTCTACTTTTGTCTGAGCCCTCCTGGCATCCTCGAGAGAGATTGCTGATGAGCTGCCTTGAGAGCATTTATCTTTTAACTTCTCCGGAGAACTGAAGAACACGCTAAATGCAGAAGGACCAATGGATATGCAACAAGCTGCACCAGGACATGATGCAGTGTCTCAGGCAGCAGGTGGTCGTGCCTCAGCAGTCTCTGTAGCGCGGGGGTGCTTCTGTGCTCCCAGGGCTCAGACCAAACGTACAGTCTGACAAGGCATCAGCATGGAATATTTGAATAATCTTTCTGCYTAAATCTAGTGGAAAATAAGATTTGCTTTACTAAATGTAACTGTAAAGACGTGACTCTTCTAGACTAGTCACTAACTGGTACTTAACATTTTTTGTTACTTTGAATGTTCTAAGAAGTATTTGTTTTACTGCTTATTAAACTTTACTTTATGAAAACTGTGATTTATTTACTCTTTCAAAACGGAGACATGCTCTTCCCCAAGCAGCATCTCTTTACCAGTCTGCCTACAAACAAATGTGTGAACAGATACTTAATTTTATATGGTAGTTAAGAATGGTTTAATAGAGTGAGACAAACCAGTACTTTGCTTGGTGTACTGTGGTTTTGTAGGACTGGGGTACAAGAGTCACATGTGTTGGCCTTCAATCTGACTCCTCTGGATTAGCTCTCAGACTACTACTATATTTTCTTTGTACCAGGTCAACACATGGCAAAACAAGCATTGTGTTCAGAGATCCATTTTAGTCATCTGCATGAGGTACCTGTAAAACTCCCTCAGTCATTTAAGATGACTTCTGGTGCAAGTCTCAACAGTAGCTAAATTCTTGCTTGATGCTGTCGAGGTTCCTAGTATACAATTTTGTCAGGGAAGCAAGGAGTGTGTTAAGTACCCCAGAATTCCAGTTTTCATTGCAGCTTCATTAATATGGGTGTATCAAGCCAAGAAAAATGTCTTTGCAGTACAGACTTTCTCAGAGGCATCATTCCTTTTCTCCTGTCACCTATTTTAATGAGTGCTATACTTCCATCCACTAACACTTGCACAGCTATGGAAATTCCTTGCAACTACCTAGGAAAGAGACTGGGAGAGGTTTAAAATTCATGTGCATCTTGTCCCAGAGGTATTTTTCTAATTGTTTGGAATCATCCAGAATAAAGTTTTTATCCAGAAAGCTTCACATAATTGCCTTCCAC
Organism: Apteryx rowi; assembly: GCF_003343035.1. Classification (NCBI taxonomy): domain Eukaryota; kingdom Metazoa; phylum Chordata; class Aves; order Apterygiformes; family Apterygidae; genus Apteryx; species Apteryx rowi. Next base: position 1,069,787 of record NW_020450761.1, read on the forward strand.
ATTTGGACTTCCCAATACACTGGCTTTTCAGTATCAAACTGCCTTCCTCCTGGTCAGTATTATCTAGGCTTGCAGTGCTGTAGAGTTTGCATGTCATTGCAGCACCTCTTCACCAGGTGGGTGATATGCTCTCAGCATGCAATTCCAGCTCTCTGGCTTTCTGCTTTTGCAAGTTTTGTGGCCAAGAACTACAAGGCAATCTCAAATATCTGTGTTGTGGTTACAGAAGTGCTGCTATTCTGTGCACACTTGGCCAGCAATGCTTGCAGTAGCCAGAGATTTTTCACATTGTGATTTGACTGACTCCCTTTGTGCATGCCTGCCATAGTGGTAACTACAGAAGATCTGCAAATACAGGGGAACCTCATCTACAAAAAAGTTGAGAGATCTCTGCTGTCCAGTTCAGCATCCATTCTGCCTCTTAAGGTAGCAGAGAGGTTGAAAAGCAGTACTGGAAAGGTACTGGTGGGTCTAGGATAGAGCCCTGATGAGCAAAGATTATTGGGTGGGAGGGCAGAAGGCATGCTGGAGCTTGAACCAAAGGTCTTGCAATTACAAAAACTTCTTAAGGAAATCTCCCAGTGCAGGAAACTTGTTATAATTTGGGTGAATTTTGCTTTCATCAAAAACTTTGTGCTAACAGTGTGCCTGCAATAGAGAGACAACACTGATTTGAGTTAGCTTACTGAGGTAACAGCGCACCACTAGTTAGCCAGTTTATTGGTGGTTGTTTAACCAGAATAGCGTAGGGCTTTGTGAACTAATTCCTTCTACTGTTAAGGAAGGTTTTGCAGACTGCGCTGAGCGTATCTTCTGGTGCCCAAACTAACTACTGAGAAGCTTGCTTATATGTTGCTACGCTGCATGACTGTGGCTGCACTATGGACAAACTCTGACACTTGTGGCTGTGACGTGAACTATATTTTAACAGGTTCACCTCACACTATTACTCATATGGGCAAATCTCTTATACAGTGTGAGTTTCAGCAGAGCTTATATATAAAAATGTTAATCTGAGAGAAAAATAGTAAGAGAAAAATATTTCATGATGATTTTGTAGCTACTGAAGCTTGAAGCTGTTACCTAATAGTTTTTATATGCATTCATTGAGAATTATAAAATATTTTTGACCCTGCATGGATTGTCAAGGATTTTTAATAAAATATGAGCTATATGCTCAGGTTTTAAATATTATTAATACTGTCACTTTTAGGCCTCATTTCTACAATAATTTCTTGTATACTTAAATACCTTCAGCTGTGTTGCAACAACACAATATTAGTGTCCGTCCTTTTTTTACGTGAACAGTATCTACCTAAGAGAAATGTCTCAAAAAAAGTTCTATTCCATGGTTAAATTTCCATGTAATACCTATAGGTGAAATTCCTCCAATGTGCCTCCACCCCCATCTTCAACGGATTTGGGACCTTTTCCTTTTAACTAATTAAACTTAGAATATAACTACTGTATTATCAAGGGTCTCTCTAAGGCTACCAGATATATTGCAATCTAAGATCACTGACCACTCTAACTGAAGGGATTAGTCTTCTAGATAATCCAAATGTAAACATAATGTTTTCTAAAGTTAAAAGATGCTGAGTACTTTGATTTCATGTTATTTTATATTTTTAGTTGCGTTAACTTTCCCCCTGCTAGATTCCACAAAGTTTCTTCTTTACTTGAAGAAACAAGTATTCTTCATGTGTGGAGAGCAGTGGAAAGAAGAAAGAARACAAACACTCATAATAATTTGAAGTAATATGTATCCTGTAGTCGTCTTCTATTCCACTTTCTCCTTTATAAAGGATTTTGCTTAGGTCATTTGTTGCCCATGCAGAAGAGGAATGGGATGTGAATAGATATTATCAAATCATCAACTGAACTGGCAGAGGAAAATGGGTTGCGATTAGGTAGTGATGTACTCTTATTTTTTTATGTGTAGTTCTGTTTGTAACCTTTGTTTTCAAGTCTGGCTGTACATCTGGAGGAGATTCTGTTCTTTTACCATTTCCATTTATTCTGTGTGTGTGTGTGTTTTTTTTTTCTCCCCATCATTGCAGACTTTTTTTCTGCTTTTCCTTTTTAGCTATTGCTGTAAGTCAGTCAGGGAGGAGTGTACTTCATAGTGTTCATTAGGTTAGTATTTGGGACTTCTCTAACTTAATATTTCAGAGCTCCCTRACTATGATGCCCCTTTTTCAGTGGCTATTGGTCCACTTAATTTTCATCTTGCCTCTGAGCTTTGGATTCCGTTAAACATTTCTCACAAGCGTTTTTTTCTCTCTTCCTTTCAGATTTATGTAGCTAACTTGGATGTCTCATTTCTCAAAGGCAAAGCAAGTCATCTGCATATTTTGTTTTCAATTGGTTTTCCCCTCTTCCCCCCCTCCCCCTTACCGATTCTTCAGTGTTATCACAGGATTCCCCTCTGCCATAAATGACTAAGCATCACTGTCTGGAAAGTGCGTTCAAGGAAAGCATTGTAAGTGATTGTCCAACCTATGCCAAGCAGACCTTGAATCTGTATCTGTTGTCCTGTGTCATGTCTTTCTTCCCTATAGCCTTTTGTTTAGTTGTGTTTCACTAGTTCTGCTCCTTTCTGGGTGGTATCACTTTATAAAAGATTTGTTTGTGTCTTGCCTATGGTCCCAGATTTCCAGTAGTTTGAAAGTGGTTGCTGAAAAGTTATTTGGCATATTATCAAATGGATGCAGCCCAGCAGTAAGCCCTAAGTGGAATTTTTGATATAAAATTGGCAGGTCTGGTGACTCAAACTGGGCATATTTTTTTCCCCTATAATAGTTTATCTGCTTAACAGAAGGAAAAAGAAACAAACAAATAAAAAAACCCAAACAGGTTTAGTTATCAAGAAAGTATTTGCAGAATTCAAATAATCATTTCATATTAAAAGCAGTAATAAGAAGTATTGTTTTTGAAATGTTGCAATAGTTAATTTTATACTGATTTTTTTTCACATTATTTTTCAGGTTAGGCTTATTAGGTGAATTTAGATGCCATTCACAGTATGACTGGTTTAGAGGGGCTGCCATGACCCATGTAGTCTGGAAGTTTATGTATTCATGTTCAACAAGGGAAAAAGTACTGCATTCTTCTTCCCATGTTCTTTTTAAAAAGAAGATTTTGGACCAAAGAACTGCCTTTTCTAGGAGAGACACCTCCTTTCTCTGCCAAGACTTCCTCTTCTTATACTAATCACCRCAGTGTAAAGGTGTTCTGAGATGATGAGCTGTCAACCTTTCCATCTGAGGCTTTTCTTTTTGTATAAATGCCCCCATAATCTTAGGYAAGGGAGAGTAAGAGTACCTGAATAAGGACAATTTTGAAACCTGGTGGTGAGGATGCTCACCTGGAGGGTAAGTCACCTTGTTTGCAGTCACGATTCCATATACAATTTAGTTTATTTAGAAGTAGCATGTTAGTGTTGCTCACTATGCATAGCTGCAGGTTTTCTTTGAAATACAATATTTAACTGCAGGTGAAAAAATGCTCTTACAAGCTCAATGTGAAGTAATATAAAAGCAATTATTAAAATGAAAGGCTTCATAAAATACATACCTTCTGTACCCTAACAGTATGTTGGCAGTGTCTGTTTCCTGCTATTTAGGAGGTCATCCTCATTAACAACATGAATACAGTTTTCAGGCATATGAACATAATTTATGACAGAAATTAAGAGCTTGCCAAGGTGAGRCAGAAATATAGATGGAGGTTGAGAATGTAGTATTAAAAAAAATTGTGTGTTGTTTCTAGTCTTTGTTGGGAGGGGGTCTGTTTTTGTATTTCAATTCTTATTCTTGTTCATACACTGGATAGATACCACTAAGAATAGTCTGGCTTCATCTTTACTTTCTCTTATCAGGCGTTAGAGATAGTACAGTAAATATATATATGAAACTTCCTTAGATTGCTATTTTGCGTGCAGAAAATACTTGGGACTGAGTTTAGGAGGAAATCTAGTATAACTTGGTTTTAGGGAACTGGAGAATCAAGACTTCATCTGTTTCTTTTTTCTTTTCCTCTGTTGATATTAGTCTTCAAGGTGTAATGTTATTGTATTACAGTCACAATGAGGTTAATGAGTTCTGAACAATGGTGATTTCTAAGTGTATCAGTGCTGTAGGGAATATTTGTCAACCAGTCAGATGGCAGGTTTTATTCATTTCCATATAAAAATACAATCTCTACTAACTTTTGCAGTGACAGAGGAACAGGAACTTTCAGAGTGGTCTTTGTTCAGTGAAGACAACTGAAAAATTCCCAGCAGGGCTGGCAGTGAGGGTTTCTTAAACARATTCCTGTAAGGAGTTGTGTAAAATCTCAGTTGCAATTGCTTTYCTGTTATTCACACTATTGCATTTTTCAGATTTGTTCAATATCAAAAATACTCATTATCGCTTCAGGCTTTGTCGGTGTCTGTATTCCCTTAATTTTATTAAACTTTCTGGCTTGTTTCTAGCAGCAGCAGCAGCAGCAGCAGCTATGGGCATGCGCAGAACAAGCCACATTCTCTTCTCAGAAACATGTTCACTTCTTCCATTTCTTCCTCTGCAATATCTACCTACAGGTTACTCTCTGAAATGAACTAGACTGAGTAGTATGTCTGCTTTTGATGTTCATATGGTTGATAATCCTTCAATATCTGTGTGTGAAGGGAAATCTTGGTGTAATCAGTGGAACAAGAAATGTTGACATTGGTACTGTTCTACTGCTTATTTGTGTAGTAGATATCAGTCTGCTTCCATTTAGGAAAAAGAAGTGGTGATTTCTGTTGTGAAAACTGCTTTATGTGATATAAGGGCTCATATCCCATCTGGCAAGAGTGGACAGAACATTCAACTTGTTTTAACTAACTGCATGTGGATTACTAGTAGCAAAGGGACTGAAACTTTGCCATGCCAAGTGAATGCACTACGTTGGAGCTGTCAAACACATGGAGGAGTTAAGTAGGATTCTCAACTACTGTATGCGTTTTTGAACAAACGGTTACTATTTAATACACATGTGAGGTTGAAAACAAGACTGAAAATTGAGAAAAGTGTGTGGTTTTATTTATTTATTATTTTCTTTCCTTAAATGCAAAGACAAGAGAGGATAAAAATTCAAGTTGGATGAAATTTACAGTTTAAAATGTAACACTGTGTTTATCTCTTGAATTGCAATATACTTCTGATACCTGCCCTTTTTGATAAGGCTAAAAGCGAGGAAAATATAAATTTTTTTCCTGTCCCTTGATAAGAGCACTAGAAACTTACRAATATACTAAAATATGACATAGAATAAATCAGGAGAAATAATGAGTGGAAAATCAATCTGCAGCTTTTATTTGGTTTCCGTTGCTTTCTGTCTTGTACGGAGAATATTGGAGCTCTTTCCTTTACATAAAGTTAGAAGACATTTCAGATAATTCAAGTTTAGTAAGGCTGTCTTTTACTTTTTGTCTTTATTTCTCTGACTTTCAAAGTCCTTCAGAGTTTAATTTCTATACTTTTGACTTTTGGAGTCATGTTTGATCTCTTTGATTTTAATAAATATTTGGAAGCTCTGGACAGTGTATTACGTCATAGCAATCACTGGCATGTTGGTCATTGTGGGAAAAACAGTAGAAACCAATGGAACATGAATCTCTGATCTTTTCTATCTGAAAGCATAAAGAACTGTGCCTAAGTACGTGGGACTGCATTGTGTAAAACTAGCATGGAAATAGTGCATGGACAGACATAATAGCATATAGATTAAATGAGATATTGTTGGATGTCTTGCAATAATCTCCAAATGTGTAATGTTACATACAAGATGCAACATTTAGTGTTCCTCTCTGATTATGTCATGCCAAGCAGGCTTTTACAATGTGTGGGGAAAAAAGAGCAGGGAAACTGGGAAATGACAGTAATGGGATAACAGGAGGATGAATGAATGTATGTAGGAGAAGAGCTTGGCTTCCCATCAAAAGAGAAAATGGAGACTTCAGTGGAAGCTTCTGCTTTCCCAAGGCTAATTTATATATGTCTGCAAATATAAGTTGCTGTTGTCTTGTCTTGTATTCTTTTCCCTTCCCCCTTTTTCCTGCTTTTCTCCTTTTTCCCACCCTCTATCAAAAAGGGAGCTAGAGAATTGCAAATAAATTGTCTGTCTGAAATGGAGGGAGCTGTGGGCTTTGGTTGACATTAGTGTATTGTGGAGGGATCCAGATGCACGATACTCATCAAATTTCTATCAATACTAATTTACTAATATCAATAATAATCTGTTTCCCAGTGGATCAGCTTTCTCAAGCAGGGTCTGTGCACTACTTACAGCTCCCTGAGCCCTTCAACTAAGGTGTCAATAAAGCTGACCGCTGTTCTGGGGCTATTGACAGTTATTAAAAATGACCTTGATGTAATTTCATGCCTATCAAAACAAAGGCCATATGTTAAGGATTATGAAAAGCTACAGTGAAGGAAAGCAATGACAGGCTTCTGCTGGGTGAGGGTAGAGGTAGGTCAGCACATGTGAAGATTATTGGTTCCTCTCCTCTGCTGCTTTTTCCTAAGGCACTGAGCTGTGCCCCTTGGTAGGCAACTGTTATGCTAAAGGCATAATTGGAACAATTTAGAGCTCAGGGGTACACTTTTTTAAAGATCTGTCATAGCATATCATCTCAACAGTTAATGTGGCGTAAAATATCATAAACACTACTGAGGACCCTGGAGTCCCTGTGGCAGGGACCAATCAATAAGACCCAGTGGATGATCTCTCTTCACTCGCAAATAGAGGGCAATACGAGGAACACTCTCCCTTGTTTTCTTATTCTGCCGCTTTATAGGCATACTGAGCTTTTACCTGGGTGGCTGTCGCACACAACAAGAAAAAATAGTTCTGCTGTACCTCAAGCATGATGATCCATAAGCAGATCTCAGAAAAATATATGCAGAGCAAGTCTAAAACACAAAATAAATTGCCTTCTGTTAACAGTCAAAACATACCCTGTTATAATATGCATAAATGAAACCATAGTTAGGAATCCAGAAAGGTTACAGGAAACATAGTGTATTACAAGAACATAGCCTTTCCCCCTTGCTCTTAAAAGATGATTTAACAAGAGTTTCTCTATCCACAATATATATATATATTTTTAAGCTATTTACTCTCCCCCCCCCCCCCACTCTTTGAACTATAAAACTGCCTTCCCAGTTCTGTATTAGTGCATGCAGACTTCAGGCTAGCTACCTGTGTGTGGAGCCTGTGCTCTGATGTTGTAAGCCTAACTCTTGCACCCAGCACTGAAAACTGGGTCACTTCCTGCAACAGGAGAAGCAGCTAATGGTTTATGCCTCGCTGATGCTCTTACTGGCTCCAGCCCAAACTGCTTCCAGACTGTTTTTAGAAGTGCCTGTTATCTCTAGAATCACTTTCAGTGAAATCCTCCCCTCTTGTGATGCTGGAGGACCAAGGAAGAGAGATCCCCAGCAGCACTTTCCAACCTGCTGCCCTGGGGACAAAGGAGCAGGGTGGCTATCCTTTGATAGCCACTAAATCAATGGCAAGACCTTCATGGGAACCTTGTCAGTAGGAGAGGATGGACTTTAAATTACAGTTCTCTAAAGTTCTCAAAACTTTAAATTCAGCGTTTAACCAGCTTGAAGTAAATCGTTTGAGGTCAYGTCAAAATAAAATATTTTTATTTAATTTTCCTGACAGGAAAATAAATTATTAGAGTTTTAGACAGGAAAATATCCCACAGATTCTTCTRCAAAAATCAGAGAGATTTCTCCTGACTGCTTAAGTCAGAGTTTTATTTCCAGTTTCTTTTGTGTATGGCACAGGATAAGCAGCTTAACCTTTGTATCCTTGTCAATACAGTGTTGGTCTTTCAGGATTGTTGTGAATTAAAATGTTAATATTTATGGGGTTTGTAATTCTGAAGCTTACATGCTATGTTGAGTGAGCTGAAAAAGGACATAAATATGATTTTAAAATAATGTCAGAAAAGATGCTGGTGGTCTAGATTTAATACAGTATAGCGCATTGCAACTTTCCTTTTTTGCTCATTTAAGAGTCCTCACTGCATGAGACTGGGGCAAGCTATACTCCAAGGCCACAGTTGGATGTGCATGGTCTCTGAGAGGTGTAGTCTCCTGTCACTTGTTCTCATATCTGTACCATCCTGTCTTTTGCGTTGGTCCGAAGGTTTGGTATGTCAGGCAATGAACTGACACGCTTGAAAACTAATTTAGGGGCAAAAAAGAGAGCAGAGAAGGGGAATATTTCTTAGCCACATGAGTTTCTTCATCCAGTTCACCATGAGACTGCACAAATTTTTTTATGCTGACTTGGTACTGTGGGCAACATGGAGAAGTAAAGGTGGAAACAAGCCACTGGAGATGTGGACAGGTCAGGGATGATTGTATACAATGATATGCTTAAATACATGTCTGATGCTTGCACGTCTTATGCTTAAATACACAGTCTGATACTGCTGGACTGAAATGTCGGACTTTTAGGATGACTAAAATTTGTGGTGGCCGTATTACTCTCTTTCCAAAAGCTTCCATTGACTTCTAGGTAAGTTGCACATAGAAATTCAGGTGTGGAAGCACGTATGTCTAAAGCCATCTTCCCATTTTCTTTCCAAGACTATTTTGTTGAAACAGAAAACATGACATATGGTTTGGTTTATTGAGTAAACAACAACTTCTTCTGCTCTCAATGACTGTTTAGAGTATGCGTACTGCTGATAACTAACCTTTGTAATCAACCGTTACCTAGAAATTGCTACAGATGTACAAACATGCTTTTCTAGATGAAGTTTTGAACTTGAAAGACTTGAAAATTTAATTAAAAGAATCTTAGGGTGTTATGCATATGGTTATGGTTCCTATGGAAGTCTGAGGCTCTCAGTTTATTTCCCTTTTTATTATTTTTGAGGTATTGTTTTGCAAGAAAGCTGGAATCAGTATGTGCATTCCCTATATATAATATCACTTGTCTATCTTATCACCTGTAACATACTTAGTCTTGCAACTTCTCTGTGAGGGAAGGAAGTATTATCATAAGTTAATTTACAAATGACCTATGAAATATTTATAATAGCAATGTTTATATAAGTAACTGGAAAAAATTTTAGAGGGCCATTGTATAAATGCTTGTGTGAAGAAGGCTCTTATTCATTTTGGTAGGGATTAGATCTGGAAATAACATCTCCTTTAATGTGTGAAATATTGGAAATGGTGAAAAAGATAGTGGAAGAACTTGTGACTTGGAAGGAGGAATTACTCTCCCCCCACCCCATTGCTTTCCATAGAGGTGACAGTGCAAATCCTAATGTAGAAGCATCTGCTATTTAGTTGTTTTGTCTCTTTTGGCAAACAGAATTTCTTTTAGTGCTTCCCCATTGGGAATATTCACCAGAATATTTTTTAGTATATTTATTCAAGCAAATCCCTCTAAATGTTGAGGTCTAAGCTGTTATGTTGTAAGATACCTTTTCACTAATAACACTACGAACACGATATGGAGATGTAATATTGTAACTGCACTTTTTTTCTTTTTTTTCTTTTTTCTTTTTTTCTCTCCAGGAAAGACTTGTAGCCAAAATGAGTGCAAAAGCTGCTTAGACAGGGTCTCATTTACACTTCTTGTAATGATAATGCAGTTGACTTCCATGACTAATGGAAATTATTACAACAAAACAGAGTATAAAATAACAAAAATACAAATTAAAGCATGATATAATAAAAAGCAATTGCAAAGAAAATTAAGCTTAACACTTATGAAATCAGACTGAAGGCATAATATGAAAGACATACAAGTCAATAAAACCATTTGTGGGATTTGTTCTACAGTCTTTTTTTAACCTAAAATGATTTTATATTTCTGTATTTTATTAGGTGGAATTACCTTCAGCTGACATGGTAAAATTTGCATTCTTTTCATAGATGAAACTATTATTTAAGTTTACATTCTGGTATTTTATAATATGTCAAATGTGCATTGCTATATTACCAGAGCAAAGAGTCCTTAGTGACACTTTCTAATCAAGACTGACAAGAGGTTTCATTAGTAAAGAGAAGTAGGAAACACTTGGGATGATGGTTCAATACATATTTTTCAGTTCCGATGGAAGGATAAAGCAGATTTTTTTTTTTTTTCCTAAGTAGCAACTCACTGTAAAGCTGTAAAAATGAATATTTGAGTTTTACGCTAACGCAACATTTAAAACTAAAAGTGCAGTCATTTAACTAAATAGCGTATATTATCAGACCTCTGCCCGTTGTTAAATGTGTTTAGACTGAAACTCTTTACTGAAATGACTTGCAGTAAGCACCCAGCACTTCAGATAATAGAAGAAACCTCCCATTCAGAGCTAGCTGCCAGAAAAGTAATTTTAACATAGCATTTAATCTTCTTTAAAGTTTTAGTGCTTGTGAGAGATTCCTTGCTGACAGCTGGGAAAACTAAAACTTTGGAGCAAGAGAAGGGGTTAAGTACAGGCCTGTGGAGTGCAAATTTCCCCCAAAAGCCTTCAGAGGTGTTTCTACTCTACTCTGAGAAATATCTTAAGGGGCAGAAGACTGCAGAAGTATATATGTCTATACATTACTGGTTGCATTCCTTTCTGGCTTTACCATCTGTCCCCTGGAGACATAGTGCAAGGCAGTTTTCAGCYTCTTCATGAGATGTAGATGGTGGCATTTGGAAGTATGTGTACAAACTGGCCATGTTACCTGATACTCATTATCGGTTTGGAGTGGATTTGAATCCACAGAACTTGTGTGTTTTGGAATCGCTGAGGTGTTTTTTTGAGATAGGGCTAACAGATCACCAAGCATAGGTGGTATGTAAATTAGGCTTTAGATCCTCCTTTTCTGCTCAAACTTGGGCCATCTGTTCAGCACTTTTGGATGTAYAACAACCCAGGCAGAGCATGAACTCCACGTGGGCTTGTAGATATCTGACAAAGCTGTTGTTACATTACTGCATATAGTCCACAGAGGCAGTAACAGAGCAACAGGCATATGTAAAACTGAAGGATGAATTTGGACTCTGTCTTCTATTTTGAGGTAAAAATCTAATAGGTAAATTTTGCTTAAAAAAAACCCAAAAACCTAAGATGTCTTGAAAAAGATTTCTGCCAAAATAATCTTTAATATAAAACTTGTTTAATTTTTATGTGCCCTCAGGAAACAGTTACACTACAGAGAAGATCAGTATTAGTACAAAAACTGTACAATAGATTTTCTAAAGGGAAATGAGATCAATCCTTATTCAGGAAGAAAAATTAGCTTTCTCATTCATGAGGAAGCTATTAAAGGGGTTTTTTGAAGGATCAATTCTAGGACCAAGCTTAGTTCATATTTTTATTAATATTCAGGATAAACAGTAAGGATGTGCTCAAGTTGTAAGTTGATCACACAAATCTGGAAGATATTGTAACATGAAGGTTCAAAATGATCTGGAGGAAGAATTGGATTATCTTGAAAACTCTGCAGGGAAATCATGTTCTCTGTGGCTTAACTTTGTCTCCTTATTCAGACATTTCTATTATAGGATTAAATCAGCCATGTTTCATATTGGCTTCTGCATCTTTAAGCATTTCCACAAATTTCTTGAGATGCTGACCAAGGAATGGCCCAGCATCAGTTTTGATGGGAGGCACATATAGAATATATTTTAAATCTGTTTCTGTCCAGTTTTGGAGGCTTTTTATTTTGAGCATTTKGAGTCTTAGATAGTAGGAAAATCTAAGAGACTCTCTCTACTTAGATTTTTTTTTTTAAGAAAAATATAAAAAGAGAGTGTCTATTTCCTGAAAAGCAGTTTTCTTAACTTTTTTTTTTTCCCTAGTTTAACTTCCCTAATACATTATTCAAGAAGGTGTCAGGTACAATGATCTTGCATGGGCTGGCTCCAGCTCTACATGCCAGAGTTGGCTTCTTCCAAAATCGAGTCTTTAATTGTCTTAGCTATGCAACAAAGAACAATCCTGATCTATCTCTAGACACATGCACCACTCTTAATTTTAGCTTAGTTATTATCCAAATCAATATCATAAATAATTAAAATGCTTTATGACCTGCCTTTCTCTCTGGCCTCTTTTATCTGCAAAATATATTTGCAGATCTGTTTTTTTAAACTGCCATGGAGGTACATTTTCATATCCTCAGATCATCTGACCAGTTTCATTGGTTCTAGCCTACTTGAACCTGCCAAATCATTTAAAATATTTATATGATTTCGCTTGGTTGACTCAGTGTCGTGGTGTATTAACTTTCTGTGCAAAATTTCCTGTCATATTATTTTTTCTTTCACACATTGCATCCTGACACTTAAAATCTAAGATAAAATTCCTCTTTCCTTATTCTTGCATCACTGTTGTCATGTGTCTGTTTTACTTGGCTCCACAAACATGCTGACCAAGCACTTATAAGTTAGGTATCTCACTTTTTTGATTTGGCCCCATTTACTTTTTTTGATGGTATTGCTTACATTGCAAACGTTCAGAGTTCAGTTATTTCTCTGTGCTTGGGGCACTCTACAGGAAAAGCCAGGTAGTCTGAATGACCTGATCAGATGGCAATGCCAAACTACGTAGTTCACAGTCTTGAGATGGTTTTAGGAAGACCCTTTAGCTCTAGCCACAACAGTTTACAGAACTGTTCTAGTGTTGGTGTACTGCATCCTTCGTAATTACAGTGTAATACCACCATGCTGGATGTAGATTAATACAAAGGTCTGCATGTTTCATGGACCTCTGTTAATGAAGAAGGCAGCTTATGAATGTGATGTTACAATGTTGCTTATAGTGTTAATTAGCCAGATTTTTGCTGGCATTGTTGGGAACATGGCGATGGGGGTTTGACCCTTTGTCATAAGCAAAGTACAAAGGAAGCTAAAGATTGTGATGTCAACAAACACTATGACAATAATGTGAAGTGGTTCTTAACTGTATATGCTGTTACCTGTAGTTACTATACAATGCAGTGCCTTATGTTCCAATAAAGCAAGTTGTACATTATATACAAAGCTGGCAAAAACAACATTCAGTGGTAAACACTAAATCTGTCAATTTTGTATTGGGAAAAAATAAGCTTAAGACCATGGCCTTTGACAGCAGGGAACAAGAATTATTCCTGCATACCACTGGGCTACTATGTCGAACAGCTCACTGCTTTCAGAGGGAATAATGCACCAATTACAATGCACCAATTCAACCACATCATCATAAACCAAACTCTTAACTTCTTAATTTTAGCCCCCAGGTGCTTGCTCTTAATATTATAATGATGGGATTACAGTATACTGATTGGTACAACTAGTATCAAAGCGTAAAATTCACCCAGTTATAGGGCAGTTGAAGTTAAATCCTGCTCACGACCAAGCCCTTTTCTTTGAGCTTTCTTTGTTTCTGTACATACATGTGTGAAAGTTCTCTAGTAAACATACCAGTTTTTCAGTTCTATAGAATGAAGCTCTTAGACCAACTGGTTAACTACTATTCTATTGCTTACCATGCCTTACTTATTAATTCTCTGAATATTAATTCTCTTGATTATTAATTTAAATACCTGGACAAAAAAAATACATGACCTCTGAAACATAGTTAGAGTTGCGTTAAATTCTTAGAGCTGTGTTATTTTAACAAGAACACAGTGTTACAGTGTTGTGTTGTGTTTTTTTTTTTTTTAATCAAAATTTTCAGTGTGAATTTCAATGGGACTTAAGTTATTCACAAAACTAAAACTAAGTGAAGAACAAAGCCTTCACCTTGTCAGCAGATTGGTTTGTCTGTGTGCCTGTATCGGCTGACCAGAGTATGCTTTGGCCAAAAGCCTTCTAATTCTGCATGTCATCAAACTCAACAACAAAGAAAAAGCATTGTTAGGCTAATAAAGTATTTATTTTATATCTCTTCATTTAGAATCCAATGGAAGAGTCTTCTACGGATTACACAATTCTTCTTATCATATTCTAGATAGATAGGTAACTTTCAAATCTCCAAGTAGGGGAGGTTTCTGATCCAGCTGAATGTGTGAGATGGTGGTGGATCTAATTTCAGTGTTTTAAGCCTGTTCTAAATATCARGTCATCCAAGGATTCATCCTGTGGTGATGTCCTGCTTTGATACTAGAAAGCATTTGTTTTAACCACTAAATGATTTTTCTGGATGAAATATTAAGTTAAAACCCCATCCACTTGCTGTAAATAAAATCATCATGCTACCAATTATGAGAATGGATATTAAAACCTAGTCTTGATCAAATTTCCTAACTGGGAACTAATTTTTTATGAATAATGCTTTGTCAGACTTGTTCTGTGCTAGTCCCAGACACATTTGTGTTTCAGTGGTGCAAGGAACAACTGCTTTAGCAATTAAACTTTAGTTATAATTTGGAAATTACAATATCTTTCCTGTATCTTATAGTTCTTTCCTGGAAAATACAAGGTATTCTATTGTTAAGGTAAAAGGGGGGGGGGGGAAACAGTTTTTGTTGAAAATGCCAAAAATCTTTTTTTGAAGTAGTCTGACAGAATGCTTATCACTGTTCTTTTAGTCAGTTTTGTAATGTGCTGTTTGTCACACTATATTGCAAATGTGAGTACTTACCAGGGTAACAGCAGCAATATATATAATAGTACTCATGAATATTTTAGGTCCCTTGAGGTGCGTATTAAGTACAAAAGTTCTCCAAACAGCAGGCACTTTTTTTCCTTAAAGATCTCATATTCATAAACTAAACATTACCCAGTGCTTTTGACATCAGATGCTATCAGTAGCTACTATGTTGAATGGGGCTGTTAACTTCCAGGGATATTAACTTCCAGGATTGTTCAGGAATGAATTATCAGTGGCAGCAAGTTCTGTACAAAGCTCAGAACTGAAGTGAATTCAGACCATAGTTTGAACCATAGGGTAGTTTACTTCTGGGTCAGAAGAAATGTATTTTTTTTCCTTTCTGCAAAGAGTGCATAAAATAATTTTGTATGGCTAAAGTGGCTTTGTGTTCTGTAATTGCCTGCCACACAAGTGGTGCTTTTCAGTTTACAATTGCTCTTTTCTCAGATTAAGACTTATTTCTTAAATGTTCTTCTTTATTCTTGGGTCTGCCTTGCAGTGTGTCCTGTTTTTATTCCTCTTTAACTCTGTTACCTCTGTCTCCCAGAACCTGTGTAGTTYGGCAGCATGCAGAACTACAGTTCCTCAGTCATGGGAAGACCTACATGAAGAAGCTTTAGAAAATGATTTTCTTATGGATGGTGTTATTGACTTGCATGAAGCTAGCAGCAAAATCTTGGCTTATTCTGTTGTTGGGGTAGGGGACTCTGGCTGTGCATGAGTCCTCATCATTCGATTCAGGAATCCCCCAAACATATTCTGTGTCTGCTCTTTTTCCCCCATCCTTTCTGCGGAAGGTAGCTCTGAAGCTCCTGTAAACCTGCTGCAACTCCCATGGCTCAGCTGCCTCTGTTGGAAAATATGCATCTTCACACAGTTATAATATGTAGTTACTGTATTGTAAAAAAGGGCAGCTGTACTCCCCCGTCTTAGGAAAACTCTGCAATACAGCACAAGGATATTGACTTTACTCTGAGAATTTTGTATTGTGTGGAGTACCCATACAGCACAAGGAATAGGGTTTGGTGGATTTTATTTTGGAAGATCTGTCACTTCTTTTTTTTCCCCCCAGCTTGTGTGTTTTAGGAAAGTAAAACCGGATCAATGGTTGCTATGCCTGAAGACTGCTGAGAAGAGGAGGAAGTCCAGTGCTTGTCCTGGACTCACATAATAGCTGTGACAGCAAAAAACAGGTACAGGAATTGATAAGTTGACAAAGATTCAAAAACCCATGTAAAAAGTGTTGAATAAATTTGTAAAGAATAAATTCCCAGTATTACTACCTTGAAAGCCTTGGCCTATAGCCAACTGAATGTTAGCGTGTGCCAGGCGGACTGACTTCTTGTCTTGTGCACCAGCACAGGGTTCTGTCTGTGCCCTTATGCAAGAGCACACAGATATATCTGCAAATGTTGGGCATGTAGATGTGCTGCACATGTCAAAATTTGTGTGTGGATTCTTGCTGGAAGTAAAATCGGAGGGCTGGAGAAAACTGAGGTCTGCTACCATTTTRTTTTTCATATAACCATAATTGT
>NW_020450761.1:1090938-1110740 GCF_003343035.1 Apteryx rowi
TTTTGGTTGCAAAATATAGGTAGGATTCCCTCCCCCACCTTGAAACTGTAAATTCACTATAGCAAAATATCCACTTTTTTCCTTTTCCTCCTTTAAAAGTTCATTTCTGGTTTGTCCTGCTAAGCACTACTGTGAGACTGCTCTCTAGTGCTCTTAACTGGTGCTTCTCAACTGGATAGTCACTTATGTGCAATTACTGAACATAGAATATAAAGAGAGAGTTCTTTGAGAGAAAGGAAAAAATGTCTGTAATCTTTTATAACAGAACATATGACTCGGGAAAGCACAGGCTGTAACATACCTACAGTTACTCATCTTAAACTGATTTTGTTGTGCAGTTACTAACTTCAGTAGGTCTAGGTGTGTGCCTAAATGCTTCATTGAATTTATTCATATTTCAGTCAGTGTAGAAACGTGGTGAACCCTTAAGAGCTTTCATGAATACAATGGGAAATAATATGAATTAAACACATGCTTAACAACTTTTCTGAATAGGCATTTACTGCTAACGCTGATGCAACAACACAGTTAAATAGTCTTAACAGTCCAATTAACTTCCAATGTGTTGCTCTTGTGCTTATAATTATTGTTTGTTTAAGCACTTTTGAATTATAACATCCTCACCAAAGTTTCAGAAGAGCTAGTCATGTGGATCATAGTTAGATTAAAGATCTAGCCAAATATATTTAATTTCTTAAGCAAATGTCAGCTAAGGCAGTTGAATGGCAAAGCCGACTCAACTCAGTGGTGTTATTTTAGGGTCTAAACTACTGTGTGGAGCTTATGTATGTACATCTGCACTGTGGAAGGGAAGTGTAGTTGTTTTTGTACTATATTAGATATTTCCATGCAATGTGTGCACTTAGAGGAYTCAAAGACCTTGTTTGTAGTAAGGAGGTTGAGTTGTTACAGAACTTGATGGGTACATAAAAGCATTAGAAGTTTTTCTGTTGTGAATGTGGTTATGTGTACATGGATAGTGAAACACAGGTGACTTCACAGACCATCTTCTTGAAAGATTTATGGAAAAGTGATAAACCTTTGTTGGTCTAATACTGCATTGTCTGGGATTTATCTTGACTGAGCAAGAAAAATGTTGAAGCATGCTCTGACATGGCATCAGCAATAATGAAACAGTCATTTTCAGTGGGATAAAGCTTTGCAAGCTTTCTCCAGTTCACTTAAAAATAATTAACAGTTCCAAATACAGGCCTCTGGTTGGGAGTCTTACATCTGGAGAAAATAAAATTCAAGACTGACCTGTTAATTTTGCAGTCCTGTTTCAGTTGGAAGGAGTTTGACTTGTTGCTGGCTGATAGAGCTGTCCCTGGGCAGGAGAGGACTCCTCTTCCACAGTTAGAACATGTATTTGTGATGGAGTGGGCTTGCATGTACCATTTAAATTTATATGTACTTGCATGCGATGTCTCCCTAAGGTAAAATTTCCTATTATTTTGGGGGATCGTAAAACTTCTTCATGTAAGTAAGTTTATTTATTTCAATCTATAAATAAAGCAAAGAGTGCTCGCCAAAACTCCAATTGCTCTTTAGAATATATAACCATCACAAAAGTAAAATAATAATAAAGTAAATTAAATTGTTTCATGATTTATTTCCATCAACTGTAATTTATAGAAATCCACGTTTATGACTATAAATTTGATCTGACAGATCTTTTGTAGATTAAATAAGTCCCAAGCATAAAACTGCTCTTAGTCATTCTTCAGCTTTTATTCCCTGGTCCCATWGAGTCCTTACAGCCCTGTCTTCTTGAAAGCTTCCTCTACTGCCAAGTCCTCCTTCATCCTCACCCTGCTTTATTCATGTGAGTTTTCTTTCTGTTTTGCCTCCAGGCTTCAAATTCTCTATCATATTTTCAGATCAAAATCTGTCATTCTTTTAATGTATACCTTTAATCTGAAGCTTCCAAAGACAGCGTGGGGGAGCACAAGACAGGAAGAATTTAAACAGCTGGGTCTGTTTTGGATCTAAGAACATGACAAGAAGGAACCAGCTGGATCTATGAGAGATTTGCCCTTTTTAATCTTTGGGGTAACTGTAAAAGGATGAATGTCCCAGAACTTCCAAAGAATGGTCTTCCCACACTCCTCAGGTGCTGTAGGCCATAAAACAATTCAACATCTTAATGCAGACCTAAGCCCAATGGTAAAAACTCTAACTGTATTTTGGAAGTCGGCAGCTAAGTTTTCTGATTTGGGGAGCAAGATTGGTTGCTGTATTTGGCTGTAGGGAGAGATGTGGCTGTGCAGCAAAGTGCCTTTAAGCAGGTTAGATACCATGGGTCTGTATTGTATAATGCATGTAATTAATGCTCAGTTCAGAGCCCTTACGGTTAGGAAGCCTACATTTTTTGTACAATGAATAGAAAGAGGTTGTTTCCTTTAGGAAGGGATTGAGAATGTGCACACATTGGGGGCAGATATGTAAGATGCTGTAATTATCCTGTTCCTATCCATCTTGACTTTATGACCTCAAGTTATGGTTCTAGGTGCCTCASTTCCCTATTTTTCCAAAGGCTGCATCTCTCATGATGCACAAAGGTGCCTTCTACTGATTAGTGGGTGGTTTTATAGAAATAGTAATGCATGATACTTGATGACTCCAGGAAGTTGTTTCTACCTCTTCCCTCTTTATATTTACAGTGATATAGGAACTTGCCTTTCACCAACTTGATATGTATGAGATCGTAAGGAGGATAGCAAAATGATTTTGTTCAGTGAATGACATGATCTTTTGCTGATTACTGACATACATTTTACTCCTGCTAGGATGATGCTATTCAAAAAATCTAATTTGTCTAATCTGAATGGTCCAACCCTTTAGTTCTGATCAATTGTTAACATTTGGCAGGACTGTGACCATGTATTGTTCTTTAGCATTGTCTTACATATGCACATAACTTGGTGAATATTGGGACTATTCACAATCCATAAAGCTAAATACGCAGATGTGGGAAGGCTATGAACCCTGAATACTTGCTAGTGTCCTCTGCTGGAGGTCATCATTTACACTTATCTCTCTGCAGGAAATCTAAGTGGAGTACTTTCTAAATTTCTTGAYACAATATCAGCTTATTTTGCCCATCAAATTAAACTGTTTGATAGAATGGATGACTTTTACTGACACACATTAGCAAGTGTCTTGATTCCTCAAACAAGCTCTTACATTCAAGTGTGAGCTGTTAAAGAAGTGTCATATCCTCAGAGGAAGGAGGGAATAGTGCTACCATGAGAGTACACCTGACCTCCTAATCTTTGTCAATTGAAAATAAAACAGATTAGCTTAAAATGCTTCTAAGTAAAAGGTGACTTACTGCTGCAACCACAACACCACTTATCCTAAAGCTATGCGGTTTCCAGTCTGGAGGCACCTTATATCTAGCCAGTCTGGAGTAAGGCAGTCTTGCTATTTTCTGTTTTATCATGGTCATAATCCAGTTCCATAAATTGGAAGTAGCATCACTAGTCACAGGAAGACCTTTATCCATATTCCATGCCCAAAGTCTTCTAAAACTGAGTCTTGCATCTACTGTCAGGAAAACTTAATATCTGTGTAAAATGCTGTATTTTAGGGAAAGTAGTGTGACCAGGACTTGGAAGGAAAACTGGGCTCAATTCCTGACTGTGGCCTCAGGCAAGATTGTACAAGTCACTTCATACCTCTGGACCATGTAATGATATTGTTTGCAATTAGCTTTGAGATCTCTTGATGAGAAGAAATGAAAAYCGAGAGGTATTGTTATTATTTGTGATCCTATACAGCGCAAACAGCTTCTGTTTTGTTTTTTTTCTTTCACCACTCCCCCCTCTGCAACAGCTCTTACATTGTCTGCTTCCTTCCCTTTCTCTTCCCCTCCCTTTCTTACACAGGAGAGGAGATTATTCCCTGGTTGAGCTGCTGTATGCCAACATGCAAGCTACAATGAACTTTCTCTGCCTAATTTTAAGCAACCTGAAAACAGGAGTTCTTAATGGGAGTGCTGACAACAACCTTAACTAGAGCAGTGTGAACACGTTACTATAATTTATAATGTCAGCCTRTATTCCAAATGGTTTCTCTATATACTGTGTGCTCCACTCAAACAGAAAAAGAAGGTACTGCAGTGAATTATTGTGTAATTAATCATTTGACCATGAGGGACTCATTTACTAATTAAAAATGCAAAAAGAGTAAATTGAAATAACCAGTGACTACTAAATCACATCTTTTGACATGTCAACAGCATTGTAATATATCATAATGTGTCAGTCAGAGACATGCAGATCCTACATATTGTTACATTTTACTTCAGAACTGCTGAAATCATTCATTATACTTTCAACGTAGTTTCTAGTACTATTCATACAACTACCATAGCACTCTTAATGTGAGATGCAGGATACTACTCCGGCTGATGTATGCCCATGTTAATGGGTAGAAACACATGGTTCTCGCCTCTTCTGAATGTGCTCACAATTTTCAAAAATATCATAAGGGGAAAATTCTGCTCTGTCAAGATGATCTCTGGGAAATAAAGCTGCAACTTGGAAGTCTAGATTCGAGGTCTAACTAGATATTGACCCTGCAGCATCTGCCACAGATGCTATCAGGGCTGTGCCTTGACTATAGCCAGTCATGATTTGGTATGCTGGCCCAGAACCACCTTCACTGGTGGGTTAAGGCAGCCAGTTGTCTTATTAGCCTGTGGGTTGAGGGATTTGACACACTGCGCTGCTTTGGTGCTAGGTACCATCATCCATGGTGTTGGGGTAGGAGAGTTGATAGGACAACTGAAGCAGAGACATCTTAAACCATCTTGGATAAATTACTCAGCTTTCCTGAGCCAGACTATTAAGGTCCAGATATGCACAGATTTAATTTGTTGCAAGTTTTTATTCACTGTGGCCTTTGGAAAGCATTGATTTGGAGGGTTTTATGATGTGGTGGTGGGATTTTCTGTGCTGCTTCATTTTATGGGAGGGGGAAAGAGGACATACATTTCCTATTACTGATGTTAATTCATAGACTTTTGCATTGTTAACCTTGTACACTGACGTTAGGTTTACTTTGTGTGGATATGGATATAATTCTCAAAAGGCTGGGAGAGACATGTGAAGTACAAGTTTACTTTGAAAAACAGCTATGTAAAGTTGCAACTTTTGTCTTCTTGGATTTGTTCTCTGTTCAGCAAGAAGCTTATCTGCATCTCATATTGACAAAAACAAGACCTAATATGATTTTATGCAAAATCATCATGGGGGCTGGAACCAGAGTCTATCTTGTCTTAAAAATAATATTGAATTTATATTGAATTTACTTGCTTAGCTCTAGTTAGAATGAATCAATTATTGTATTTGCATGCCAGTCCATTGAAGAAAATAGATAATGGTTATCAAGCAGTGTGGCTTGCAAGTCCTCTAATATTGGAGCACTGATGAAAAATGTAATATGCCAGTTCAACCTTCAGGTCCCAAATTGAGTTTCCAGATTTGTATTAGAGATTTTTGTGTGTTTTTGCTTTTACTTTTTTAGTTTGAGAAACAGACACACTTCTGGAAGCTATTGTGAGACAATAAATATGTGACCTTGTTTACATTATTTTCATTGGATGAGTTTTCAGAATAGTTTGACATCTGATTTTTGTGTTCCGTAATGATAAAGTTGACCAGTATTAAAGATTTTATCCAAACATTACTGACTCTTATAGGAAGCCTGGCTTTTTGTATTCTAGAATAGTAAAAATTTATATATATATATATATACACACACGCACACACACACACGCACACACACACACGCACACATACACACACACACACACACACACACACATATATATACTTTTAATTGAGTGATTTATACCAAACACAAAAGTAGAAGGAAAAGAAAAAAGGAAGGGATTGCATTTTGGCAACGGGAAACTGGGGAACAGGCAATGGTTTCTCATTGATTAGACAACCGTTTATTTGACTTTTCCCCTGAGGGGGAGGCAGGGGGGCAAGACACAGAAAAACTCAAGAAAAGCTGCAGTTAGTTGATAGTCTTCAAAATTATGGAAAAAAACGTATGGAGGATGGGGACAGGGGGGCAATGCTTTGTCTCTTCATCTTGCAACTGTGCATGATAAATAGTACTGGTTAAAAGGATCTACCAATATAGCGAAAATACAGATTGATCATGCTATATTACATTTTCTAAGACAAGCTAAATATTTCTAGGAAAGCCATTGTGCTGTTTAACTTTTAATTCCCAGGGCCTTATGTTCAGAGTCTGTTACAATGCTTTATGTTAGCAAACATGTTGTTTAATAGTTATCTGCTCTCTCCACTTGTCTTCAAATATTGTGATTTAGATAGAACCCTAATGCACAAGAGCAACTTCTCCCCAGAGCATTATTCAGAATATAAATTAAGTGATATTATAACAGAGCCCTCACTTAGCTCAGCATAATGAATATGAAACATCATGTACTAGTGACCAAGGTCATGGTATGAGAATGAATAACTCTATTAACTTCTCTTTTAAGTAGCATTAGAGATAATAAATGAAGTGATTTAATGTAATTCTGATAATATTATTCATGCAATAGTAGTGTACTTTATCTTGCTGAAACAATTAAGAGCTGTTTTGAGAATATTTTACACTTTGGAAATATGATGCTTAGAAGTGTTTATCGCATGTTGCAGAATGCATCAGCATTAGCCAGTAATGCAGATAATCTGATAAAAATTGAAAAACTGATTTGTATACTATGCTAATTCAGGATCATCTCTTTGGCCCTAGGTACTGTCCAAATGCTCCATAAGATTATGGCAAGCTTTAGTAGTGATATTAGATTAAATTCAGTTCTTTTGCTTATAACTTTTTTTTTTTTCCAAAAGAAAATTACATCCATCGTTCTTTTCTATAAACCTTCTTTAGTTGCTTGCTAAGTAGTATGCAATATTGTGTTTTAAGCCTGGTATATTACTTTTTTTTATCCAGACATATTTAAGCTTCCTATCTCAGTTATACAGTATATTATTTCAGGGATAGAAAGTTTTGTTGTTATTATTACGATACCCCTGCATCTGAACAATAAAGAGACTTGGTGATTTACAATGTGTTTCGTAGCACGCTCGCATGTACATAGGGGAAACATAAGAATAGTTGGTAAGAGATTGCTCTTCGCTTTGCAGGTGACCAAGGTGCATGGAAACTTAATGCTGTATTTGGTTTCCTAGGTGGGGTGTGTGTGTGTTTTTTTTTTTTTTTGGTAATTTCCCAGATATCTTTTGTTAGTCAGTTGCATTGCTATTTCTTAAAAGCCCTTTGTGAAAGGAAAATTAAGATGTAAACTTTGTAATTGCTACTTGGGGTGAAATCCTCTCTTTACCCAAGTGAGGCAAGAAGCAGGAAGGATTCCTGCTGCAGCACAGCTGTGGACTAAGGTAGCATATCATAGMCAGCATGCCACTGCTGCTAATCCTGAGCGTCTTCTGTAGTTTTGCTGAGAAACGTTTATCCTTCAAGGAGAGCATAGTGCAGAGTTTGGCATACCACAGGCTCGTTAAGCTTTCTGAGAGCCAGTCTCACTGGGAAAAATCCTCCTCTTGGACACTGCAGCAACCAGTATTAAACTTGATTCTGCTGCCAGAGTAGTTCTGAATACAAAGTCAAGACCCTGCTTTATTTTTTGTGGGAGAAGTGCTGAGGATAAAATCCTCTATTCTGTCCTTTTTAATAATATTTCTTCTGCCTGTATAAAAAAAATGATGGAATTGATSGAATTCTCAGTAAATTTACTGTAACCTCAGTAAACTTCCTCTGAAGTCAGGTGAAACACTAATTTAGGGTTTTTTTTTGTAAGAGAATTAAGAGCAAAATTCTGACCCACTGTGATTTAGTAGCAAGCAGCGTGTGTAGGTAATCCAGATTCAGAAAACTAACTCTTTATGTGCATGCACTTGGTATCTAAGATACTTGGAAAACAAGATTTTCAAAGTGTATGCTCTCTTTGTAGCTCAAAGCACGGGTTAAATGCTCTTATTATAAAGCCTACCTGTAGTATATATGAAATATGCAGATTTATGTCAAACTTAGGTCAAAATTTTTTTGTCGTTATACTTAAGATCTAATTCAGATTATGTAAGAGCTTGGGGAATTTTCCTAGTCTGTGAATTTTGTTGAAGTAATGTAAAAACTCTGCTTCATCTAAGGGCGCTATCATACACTGTTTAGTCAGATGTTTCCCTCAACACAAAGCTTCCACAGGTGAAGAGTAGAGGGA
This sequence comes from Apteryx rowi, assembly GCF_003343035.1. NCBI lineage: Eukaryota > Metazoa > Chordata > Aves > Apterygiformes > Apterygidae > Apteryx > Apteryx rowi. The sequence continues at coordinate 1,099,208 of NW_020450761.1, forward strand.
TGACCATTATGGCTCAATAAAAGTCTTAAGAGAAGTTTTTGTGCATTTGCTGCACTTCAAATTGTAGAAAACTTCTGTCCTATCAGACTCCTGTCAAAAGCAGAGGGCCCTGGGGAAATGAGCCATTGTAATTAAGACTGTAACGTATCTCTTCAAAGCACAAAGTAGAGCCAGGTAAATGAGCATCCTTGTGCTATTTATACCAGTGTCTTAATTATGCTTAACGTGACTGGTTCAACTTGATCCTGCATCAATTTTGCAAGTGTAAATAGACCTAAAGTTACAAGGGTAAGATCATGTTGCACCTTAACTTACAAAATATATATGCACATGAATGCAGCAGACTTAACTATATTTAATGAGCCRGGGGACATGTGTCCAATAGGATTGGTGGGAAAGGAATTAAAGTATTAGTTTCTCATATTTTATGATTAATGTTCTTCTTTACATAAGACTGAAAGTCTAGATAAGATCATGAAAAGCATGTTAGGTTAAATCTTCCTTTGCTATAAAGTATAGTCATTATATCTCAGCTAACTCTAACAAAATCCCTGATATCTATGCATGCCTCGAGCCAAAATAGGTCAGCTCATGGGCTATTGCATTATATTTTATTATTTAAACTTTAAGTGATTAGTTTAGCACTTAAAAGCTTGGAGAAGAATTAGGTTACTGTTCTTCTCTTTATCCATAAGTAAACTGACATGCAGATGGACACTGAGCAGACTTGTTCCATGTTTTCCCTTAAGGCTTTCTTTAAAGTGAAGGAATATTGTTTTTCCCACAGTTGTTAATTTTGGCATTAGAGTTTAATTGCAACATGTGGAAAATACACCTGTGATGAGGACATCCTTTTAGATTTTGAAGACATGCCTAGGTTTTGCCTGCAGTCTCAGGTTAGACTTGAAAATCACATGTTAAATACAGGGGAGAGGAAAAAACCTGCTGGTTATGTCTGGATCTGGTTTTAGGTAACAAAAACAAATTGGGAAGTAACTTGATCCCAGCAAAATCAAAAGGAATCTTCATCAAGGATGGGGTATCTATATCTATTAAAAATATATATATTTTATATATATATATTTATATATTTTTTCCCCTGTGTACAAGGAACATTTCAGAAATAAATGGATATGATTAAATTAATTACAAGCTCTGTTTCATCCTAGTTTTGTTTATTGATGCTCATAAACCAAACAATGTTGCAATTGAAATATGCTGTGTTACATAATTAGGGTACTTTCAGAAAGGACTGTTCCTGCAAGTCGATTTTCTTAGGGTTCCACTGAGGTTTGTATTCCTTTAATTTGTTAGATTTTAATTTATGCATCATGTTGAATATGAATTAGTTATCTGATAAAGGTGCATGAGACTTTTAATGTACATCTCTTTGGGTGAAGTTCACAGCTGAACTTTGTGCCCAGTACTGCACTGCTGGCAGAGCTGAATGTTACTGGAATCAGTCTTCACCATACTGTACTAAGCCAGGAGCCTTACGTGCACTGTTGGCACTGGTGAAGGAAATATAGAGGTACAGCTCTTTTTATTTAAGAAATGATTAGAATATTGTTTGTAGTCTTTGTAAAATAACTCTCTAGTAACTTAATTCTRTGTTCCTCATACATAGTGCTCGACTTCTATTTACCAAACTGTATTCTGTGCTGTAGAAAACAGCTGTGGAAGTATGTGTAAATTTGACTGGAGTTCTGAAAACCAACTGAACTGAGACAGAGATATGTTCAAAGCACTTTAATAGAAAATGTGACACAAACAGAAATGCCCCAAGAGCATAGAATGAGTGTGGTGACTCCTGTTGGGTGTAGGTCATCCAAACAGAAGTTGGGGGAACCACATCTGTGGTGCATCTTAGTGTACATAACACTGTCACACCAGTCCTTTTAGTAAGAAGCAAATATGTTTTTTGTCTTGGTTTCTGCTGGGAGTTGAGTCAGTGGCTAAAACCATGTAAGCAGTCTGATTTGGAGAGAAAAGTGCAAAAAAATTCATTTGCCATTCAGCTGCAAGGCGAGTGACTAACAAAGGGTTATCTCAGAGTTAGCAGGACTCTACAGAACACTACTTATTATCTTCACGATCCCATGCCACTACAATGGTGATTAATAGTGGCAACATTCAATTTTTTTAAAAGATAAATGTCAGAAAAAAAAAGAGAATGTTGCTTTTATTTATTATTTTACTTGGCTGTATAATGCATAGAGAGCATCTCAAAGTTCTTTTTTATTCTATTTCTGTATTTACATTAGGAATACCAACAATTTCTTAAAAATTCTTACTGCACTTAGTTCTTCTATTGTCATTTTTCCAATTATCAATATATTTATTTTTTCAGTCATCTGTTAATTATTTTTTCAGTAATTCAATATTTTTTTAAATTATTTTTTCAGTCACCTGTTTGCCTTAAACCTCTTAAATCCCTCTTCAGCCAGAAAAAGGAAACTAAAAAAGAACCAGGTCCTATTTATTTATGCATTATCCTGGAATAAACAGGGAACAAACCACTTCTATCTTTAATTTGAAAGATATTATGCATTTCTGAAAAATGTTTCCTATTCTGTATAAAAGACAGTGTTATGTCTCAATGACCATTACTTAATAAATATGTGTAAAATGATTGTTTAAAAATACTTTGGCTAATCATGAGGAAATGTGAAAATATTTTCTTTTTCTCTCCAGGTCATATATGTTTTTGGTGGATAACTAAATCCAGATAGCACTAGTAAYGTCTAGCTAGACTTGATCTATAGTGCTCATTGAGTCAAGCCTGAAGAAAAATAGTTCAATACCTTAAAAGTAATTAAGACCTTTATCTGAAAAACAGTTATATATGTGCTTAATTTAATGCATGTAAATAATCCAATTGACTTAAATGGRAATATTCATATGCATTAAGTTAAGCAAAATTTGCAGGATCAGGATGTAAAATTGTCCATTTTGTGTAAACAGTGTTGTATAAATTTTCTGTGGGTCTCCAGTGTGTTTGGGGACATAGAAAAGGTTTTCTCTATACTCAGAGCATCCTAAATCCAGGCTATTCAATTTGGCATCTGCCACTTCTCTGATTATGCTGAACTCCAGGCATGTGAAATGAGTGTTTCAGCATCAAGATTCTTTCATTTCCAGGCCATTCTAAATCCTTGCTTTGACATGGAAAAACATAAGCTTAGGACAGTGGTAAACCAGCAATGTATTCTGAGACAAGATTCTGCGCTCACTTAAATCTGTTGAAGTTTTTTTTATTGACTGCATGACTTTAATTTCTCTCCAGGTTTGCTGGTTCAATACCCTATCAACTGTGTAACTTGGCTTCCTTGTTATGTTCCTTGTATGTATGTGATAAGATGTTTTAATCTGTAATTCTTAGTTTCTGCATGTAAATCAAATATGCATGCTGTGTTTCAAACTCTTAACTAATTTTTTTTTCTTTTTCTGAAAACAGTGTAAAATATAATAGCTTGCATACAAGTTTTCCTTAAGAGAGGAAAAGAAAGAAAACACAAGCCTTTAGACCATTCAGTGTTAGGAAAGACTCTTTACACCTTTTTCAAATTTGCTATAAACTTGCAAATTTAATTAAATTGTTTTGTTTCATGTATAATTGACAAGAGAACAATTAACTATATAGTACGTTGTCCTTTGCCTCAGGTATATAACACTAAATTTGTGTGCTGAGAAATAAAAGAAATGAAATAGCATGTCACAGTTCAAAAAAAAATCAACAACAACAACAGATTAATGACTTTGGCTTCACAGCTCTTCCATCTGTATCTGTTCCTACCTGGTAGCCTAAGCATCTGCATTTAGTACTAGTTAGTACACTTGATTTCTGCCCAGTATGTTGTAAAAGAACCTTTATATTGAGTTGTAAATACGTAATGAACCTCTAAGGTTTAGAAAACTGGTAGTAGAAACAGGTCTGAACAAACAGTAAAACAGACTTTGCAAAGTTGAGTTTGAATGAAACTGTTTTCTTCCTTCTATAAGTTGTGTGTTGCTGTAGCTTAGGCATTTTATTTGGATGACCATACTGGCAGTGCAAAGAGGCAGCAGAATACTGCCCCATTCTACACCTAAATAAGCTTTTTGAAAATGTCCAGAACTCATCTAAAAACAAGTGAATTGTCACAAAGAAATTGAGAGTTTGGGGAAAATTTGTTAATAAAAAAGAAAAGTCCTCAATAGAGTCTGCATCAGAACTTGTGCATCACACATATTTGTGCAGACACCTTTGATGTCCTCACTATGACTAAATTTTGCAGTTGGCTGGTAAGGAAGCGGATAGATGATGTGCACCACAGGTGACCAAAACATGAAAATGGAGAAATAGGAAAGGGAATCTCCTTAAACACTTCTTTATATAGAATTTAGTTGTAATTAGGTAATCAAAAAATATTACATAAAATGTGTGATCCTGGAAGAATCCGTAAGGCCTTGCTGTCTATCATCATTGACTGGAGTGTTGAGATGTGTCAAGGAGAGACAAGGTCATACGGCAAATGCAATGAGGCAATATGCACAGTTATAGATTTAGAATGTGCTCCACTGTTATGTTCTTGATATTTCTGTTAAGAGTGGCAAGCTCATTACAGCTTTTCTTACAGTGAACAAACAAAAACGTTTTCTCTAGGAGTGCAGAGCAATGCACCATTCACTTTTTTTTCTTGGTATTATCTCCGGACTATCAAAGGATTAAAATAAAAAAACTCATAATACCAAATGGAACTTGATAAGCAGAGGTCTTTAAGTTTTAGGCTGTGCTTGTTTGCGTTGTGTGCTAGTTTTGTCTTTGTGTTACAATTTATGCGACTGGGTTACATTCCTTGCAGTAGACTTACTGGGAAGACTAATATATAAACCTTTTTTCCTGAAGAATGTATAGGGTTGGAAGTAGAAGTTATACTTTTTTCTTTTTCTTTTCTTTTTTTTCCTTTTTTTTTCTTCCCCACCCCCCCCTTTTGAAGGAACATGTCCTGTGTGAAAATTGTGTAATTACAAACTTGTGCCGATTAAGCTGGTCGTGTAGTTAATACAAACATTTTGTCTTGTTGCCTAGAAATTCCAGGGCTAGAGTGGTAACTGAAGTTTGCTAGGTGGAGGTTTTTGAAAGTGTTGTCTGTGTGTCCTGAGTCATGGCACTGGTTGTATGCAGAGCACAGCACAGATTTTAAGAAAGCTCCTTCTGTGGTCTTATTAACTGTCAGTTATTAACTCAAGCACAGAGGGCAAGGCATGTCTGCTGCTGCCTTCATCCCTGTTGCATGCATATGTGTGCAGAATATGTATTCATCCATCGTACTGAGTCCACAGGCTCAGGATATTATAGTTGAGTATCTACAGGAGCCTTTGGCTGTGGAAATGAAGTCTGAGCTCTATATTTCAGGCCCTCTCTGGACCTATACGGTAGTGGCAGTCATAATTTAGCCCACAATATTTTATCTGGAAACAAATGAAGCATTTAATTTTTTTTTTTTTTTAATCTTGGAAGAATAAATGAAGCTTGTCATTTTTCAAAATGCCATTCTTTCATGCTCCAGTTGTATCATTGCAACTAGCCAAACACACAAGTTAGATATAATAATTCTGTGGCCCCATATGCTGATAGAGACAGACAACTGTACTAAAGGGTATATCTATTTCAGTTAGTGAGTTTGTGCTTTCACAGAAAGGCACCTTCAAAGAATACTTCAGGCAAAACCTAGAACCTTTCTAAACAGTGCTGTTATTTATTAGTGAATTGTCACAATTCCTTTCCCCGCCTCCCATATCAAAACTTAATTCCATGACAGGAATAAAGGAAGATAATGATTCCCCCTCTCCTTTTGTGAGTGGAGAAAAAGTATACTTTAATTAGATAAATAAAATGGTGATTCTTCTCCTTGCCTTCAGATTGTAGAGCAACAGGGGAAAAGCTTATTTTAGTGGGAGGTCCTCAATTGTCTCATATGTTATTGCATGATAAATTAGAATTTCACATACATCTTTTGCACTAATACATTTATAAAATAATGATTTCCTTAAATACATTTAAAAAATATCTGTTAGTGATAGCTGACATTTTTCTGAAATAATCTTCCATTGGAAAATACAGACTCAACTGTCAATTAGAAATTATTGTACTATTTGCCTTGGTTGGGTAGAAATGTTTAATTTTAATTTTTTATGTTGAATTTTAATATAAAGTCAAAGATATCATGCAGGTTTTTATCAGGTGATTTCTTTTTCTGAATGTTTTAATCAAGTAGGGGACAAAAGAAAAACTGTGTTTGCTAAAACAATGCCAAGATTTTGACTTCTTGTCACCATTTTAAACAGAAACAAAATCTTTCCTTCTTCAAAAAGGACAGCAGTTGTATGTTTTAAATAGATCTCAGTCTTACTTTAATTTGTTCTTAGAATGACACTAAAGGAACCTTCTGAAATGTCAGGATAATTGGGCTTCCATTTTTTCAGATGGGGGGATAAGGGTGAGTTAAGTTGCATACAAAGACAGGAAACTCCAGTGAAACTAGAATACTGCTTCTGAGTGAGAGTTAGTCTTTCCCTCCATATTCCAAAAACTGCAGCCTGGCATTAAACAGCAACAGCCCCTCCCCACCAACACACACAAATATTCAGCTAAGAAAGTTGTTAAAGCTATACCAACAGAGAATCTGGCACATTCACAGTTTGTCACCAACAACACTTTTTASGGAAAAAATCATTTTTATTACACTTTTTTGGGGAAAAAATCATTTTTACTATGCTTCATTTCCAATTAAATGACAACAAGATGAAACAGCTGACCTCTCTTTCTTGGATATATGCTCTCAGTTATTCTTTTTCCCCATTCCTTTCTAGAAGACGTAGAGGTTCCATTTTCAGTGAATAGAAAATAAACTTGTATTGTTATCCGTAATTAGCTACTAGCTTACTAGGAATTGCAGTAGGAAATGCTTTATTCTTGCTTGCTTGATTTTTAAATTATCGGTTAGAAAAAGAGGGATAAAGACTGGTAACATGAAAATGCTTTTATCTGATATGCTCTTTTGTCACTGTACACTTTTCCATATTTTGCTGGCACTTGTGTTTATTGTCAACTGGAACTGATACAGTATTTTCATCACCAACTTTCTGAAAGATAATCTAGCATGTTCTGGAAAGCAAGGAACATAAAAACACTCTTGCCTGAAATAGGAGAAAAAACAGTTAATTTCAATCCCGATGACAGTTTCTCGGTGAACAATAGTCTCCCAGAGTTGACATGGAGAAGTAATGACTGAATGAAAGGAGAACTGAGTCACAGCTGCACTTTGCAATCACTTTAGAACATCTACACTCTTCCAGCCAAAATACTATTAATACGTGTGTCAGCAGAGTGAGTGAATCTCATAGTGTGAATGCATTGGAACAGTTCAGGAAAGAAAATGAAGAATATCCTCAGGGACAGACTTTTCTTTTTCTCTGAGAGACTCTTCATTATTCAGGCATTGTGATACTTTTCCTTTATTTGTGTAAAGATTAAATTGCACATGATTTCTAATGTTTCTGCTACTCCAACTGTCATAGGTCGATGACCTTCATGGAAGTGAGATAATAGATACATCGTCTGTTGTTCGGGCAAGTGCTGTTCTTCCACAGCCCAGTACTTTTCTATTGTTATAAGTCGAAAGCAATTAAATAAAAATACAAGTGAAAGTTTCTCAAGTATCTTTAGTATTTCATATAAGTCTTTATGTGACTGTCATTTAACACTTATATGAGATATTGACTAATGTTATAATGACTTAGAAGCATATATTGAGACTCTTCTACATGGTTGGGACAACAAATTAGTAAGAGAGACATCCATGCGTATTTAGTAATGCAGTTTCTGGGAAGGAGCCCTCTATTGTTTAAAATCTATAATCAAAAGATTTGTAATTGATGTTTGTCCTCACATATATTACCATGGCTGCTAAAGTCCTGTCCKAATCATTTAATTTGATTTTTTTCCCAATATCTTAACTTTAAAAAAGTCCCTATCTTTACATTGCAATTATACTGTGTAAACTAAAGTGTTGTAAATATATATTTTAAAATGATCTTCATGTAGAACAGAGAATTTGAAACTCCTGACTTATTAGTCATTTCCAGTTCATCTGTCATTTTCAGTTCATCTGTCTACAATAATTGTTCAACATTTTTTTGTCCCTTAGTAATATGAGCAACGTTTATCTTTTGGTTAGGATCTTCCAGACAGTGTGAAGTGGGCTTATCAAGACTTCAGAGGCATTTCCATGAATGTGAAAGATGGTTGATGTGGCACTGATAATATACAAATTACTATGGAACCTTGAAAAAGGCAACATTTCTCTGAAAGAAGTGTATTCTATAGTCTATGTACTTCTCTATTCACATTTTTTTTTTTCAATTCCAGGGGTCAATAATATCCTTGCAAAAATACTTTCTTTAGAATATATATTTTAAAATAATAACTCTGCAGTATGAACTTTTGGCCTCTATATAAATACTGAAATGGGGAGTGGAAACAGTTTTATTTCAAATTTTCCATAATCAACTTCCTTGATAACACTCTGCAAATGATGCATTGCTTTTTTTATGGATATTGAAGAAAGGTCAACATAGAATAAAAGATGTGGGGAAATGAATGTGTGGATATCCTGGAACTGGCTATGAAAAAGGTAGAGAGATAACAAAAATAATCGGTCACATTTGTGATCCTGGCAAGGGCTTGCTACAGAGGCTTTGCACTGATATTTCACTACTATTTCATAGCTACGTATTCCATTCACAAAACTCCTGGTATTTTCAAATACTTACAGTCTTGTGAAGCTCATGATAGCAGGAGAAGGCATGTCTAGGCTCCTCCTAATATTGACTGCATGTAAACTAGCATACACCTTTAACAGCAATCATCTACCATTTAGAAAGCCTGGTTGTTACTGAACTGTTTAATAATACTTTTTATTAATCATATTTTTATTACAATTATTCTTTAACCAGAAAAAACTCTTTGGATGCTGACGAGAATAAATTTTAGTTCAGAAAATGGTAGGAAAAAGAAAGCTGTTAAATTATAATGTACGCTGCAAATTTGTGCAATTTTTTCCTTTTTTGGCACCTGTACAATTATTATAGCAATTAATAATCCCAAATAAACATTCCCCTGATTCATACCCTGTTCACAGAAATGCTAGTTGCTAACAGAATGTTTTCTTTGGCAACAGATTGAATGACTTGAATATAACTTTGGTATCTCTACAGTTTAAAGTGCTAATTAATTTAGCCTTCTATTAAAGTTCCAGCATTTTTTCAGTGTTAATCTGGTGTGATGTTTTCATTAGAATTAGGCAACATCAGGTTACCATATTTCTAACAGTCTTGCTCGTCCAGTCATTTGGATTTAATGTAAACTTTTGGTTGATTGTAGAAACCTCACTCTGTACAATTTAGACAGTGCAGAAGAGAACTCTGTTTACTTCTCAAATGTCTGACACAGAGTTGTATATTGAATCGTCAGACCTGTATATATGAAATGGTGGATCAATGCTCAGCTTTGGTGACTGTAATAATGGCAGTTCCCTAACAATAAACAAGCGGTTGTGACTGATAGTTATAGACAGAGCATCTTAAATATAGCTGAGGATTCAATCGGTTGCGGGGGGGCAGAAGAAAAATAGTAAAGTCTATTGAGTTTGCTTATAGTGTTGCAAGGACAGGCTTCAGAGGGATGGTCTTTGTACTTGGTTCAAGTCCAGGAAGTAAGATTTTGTGTTAAACTTGTACAAGTGTTCCCCAAGGCAAAATTCTGCTCAATGCTGCTGGGAGTTTATTTGGATCTGGCCTTCACGTGATTGCTACTTGTAGGTGGCTCTTCTGAGGATTCTGTCAGCGGTGAATGTGCTTACAAAATGCCAAATTCGGGTACAGGCATACACGTTCTGTTTAACTAAGTTATATTTCTATCTCTGCAGACTTTTTGGAAAACTTCTTGTTTTGCAGCTTTGGAGGCTCATCAAAGAGATTCCTGAAGCTCTCCCATCCCTTTGTGTCTCAAAAAAAAAAAAGCCATCTATTACCAAGCCTTTTCTACTGAACAAGTAAAAGCACAGATCTTGTAGGAAATCTATACTTGGAAATGATGCAATAAACTTCAGACTCAGCCAAATTTAGGTAATGGTATATTATCCTCCTTTGAAAGTTTTGATGCATAGTGTTTGATGGAAGTCACAGGATTATTGAGYTTAATTTTATTTAAATGGGATACAGCTCTTTGAGAGCTGTAAGAGGAGATCACGGGAACCTATCAGCATGTGACAATAGTCTGCCTCTCTGCTTATTCCTGGGTCAAATTTATATGAAAATGAATATTATGTTTTATGCTGCCAAGACTTGTTTAATGCTGAATAACAGTTTTTCTTCACCAAGATAAAGCAGAACATCAGTTGCCAAGAAAGAAGTTATATGCTCTGTCATACATTATGATATCGCTAATTCACTCATCTACTTTAAGCTATGCTGCTGATACTCAGCTTTTATTTAAAATTAAAAGTCTGCAAAATCTTATGCTTGTGAAGGAAAACTAACAAATTAATATCTCTGAATTCAGAATTCAGAATTCACTCCATGACTGGAGTGCTGTCATGGATGGCTATGTGCTTTTTAGGAAAGACAGGCCAGGAAAGCGAGGTGGTGGAGCTGCTCTTTATGTGAGAGAGCAACTGGAATGTGTTGAGCTCTGCCTAGGGGTGGATGAAGAGCGAGTCGAGAGCTTATGGGTAAGGATTAAAGGGCAGGCTAGCATGGGTGACACTGTGGTGGGTGTTTACTRCAGRCCACCTGATCAGGAAGAGGAAGTYGATGAGGCCTTCTACAGAYAGCTGGAAGTAGCCTCACGATCCCAGGCCCTGGTTCTCATGGGGGACTTCAACCACCCTGATATCTGCTGGARAKACAACAYAGCTAGGCACAAACAGTCCTGGAGGTTCCTGCAGAGCATTGGTGATAACTTTTTGACACAGGTGGTGGAGGAGCCAACAAGGAGAGGTGTGCTGCTGGACCTCGTACTAACAAACAAAGAAGGACTGGTGGAAGATGTGAAGGTCGGGGGCAGCCTTGGCTGCAGTGACCATGAGATGGAGGAGTTCAGGATCCTGCGAGGAGGAGGCAGGGCACTAAGTAGGATCRCAACCCTRGRCTTCAGGAGAGCAAACTTTGGCCTCTTCAGGGACCTACTTGGAGGAATCCCATGGGTTAGGGCCCTAGAAGGAAGGGACGTTCAAGAGAGCTGGTTAATACTCAAACATCACTTCTTCCAGGCTCAAGATTGGTGCATCCCTATGAGTAGGAAGTCAAGCAAAGGAGGCAGGAGACCTGCATGGATGAGCAAGAAGCTCCTGGCAAAACTCAACCAGAAGAAGGAAGTCTACAGAAAGTGGAAAGGGGGACAGGCCACTTGGGAGGAATAGAGGAACATTGTCAGAGTACGCAGGGATGTGACGAGGAAGGCTAAGGCCCGTTTGGAATTAAATCTGGC
>NW_020450761.1:1112127-1159627 GCF_003343035.1 Apteryx rowi
AGAGGATGGGACCAGACTCTTTTCAGTGGTGCCGAGCAACAGGACGCGAGGCAACGGGCACAAACTGAAACACAGACGCTTCCATCTGAACATGAGGAAAAACTTYTTCACTGTGAGGGTGACAGAGCACTGGAACAGGTTGCCCAGAGAGGTGGTGGAGTCTCCTTCCTGGAGATCTTCAAAACATGCCTGGATGTGATCCTGTGCAAYGTGCTCTAGGTGACTCTGCTTGAGCAGGGGGGTTGGACTAGATGATCTCCAGAGGTCCCTTCCAACCTCAGCGATTCTGTGATTCTGTGAAACTAAAACTGGCTTGGAGAAGTGTGGACTACTAAGAATCATGCACAGGACTCTGTGATTCTGTGGCTATGGAGTTTGATATTTTTTCACAATGTCATATAATCCAGCTTTTATTTCTACAATTATTTGGCCCTTGCCACGTACCCAGCATTTTTTTTTTCTCCTTTCAGCACTGCTGTAATCTATTTGCAGCAGGTGCTTTTTCTGTCTTTTTTCCCAAAATGCACAATTCATTGAGTTTCCCAGGTGTACTTCCTTCACTTCATAATGGAACTGAGGGAGCTGTATCCTCTGTCTTAAATAAAAGTCCTGAAAATAGTAGAGGAGAGAAGTGCAGGCAGGACTGTTAGGCTGCCAGAGTGCAGAGCAGCAGCTCAGTTGTGGAGAGTTAAGGAAGTTGTTTTTTTCCCTTCCCTAGAAGCACGCAAGGTACACTAGGAAGCTTAGAGCTGGTTGATGATGTTCATATGGGTTTTCTAGGTTGCACCCAAGGAAGAACCTCAGCTCCTGTGTGAAGCGGCGCAAAGTTGGTCAGTGTTCTCTGAAACACACTAGCTATGTCCATACTACTTCTCCCAGATTTGGGCGCCCTGCTTTGTATATGGGAAATCCCGAGACTTTTTTGTTACAGTTTCTCTGTTTAAAGGGTACAGTGACAGCATACATTGCATGCCCATGCAGAGATTTGCGTTTTGGTAGGATGGCATAGGATCCATACTGGGTGCAAACTACCTCTGTCTGGAGTACAGCCTGAATGTATTATTTTTTTCAAATGTCTTAGCCCTTGAAAGGAACCAGTTAGATCACTTTGGAAGGAAGCCTGGGAGCAAGGTGAGTATGAGTAGCGTCAAATGAACAGGGGTGAAATGGAGCTGTCTCAGCTGACATTGTAGAAACATCTGTAACACTGTAAATATGGAAGCCTATGGAGCTGAGTTATTTAGAAGATGAAGCGGAATTTATCCGTCAGTAATATCATGTCTAGCGAATTATACAGGAAGTGTTTTTACTCTGATGTTCATTTGTTGAGCTTTATGTTGTTCTTGATGAAAGTGTAAGCAATAGTGAATAGCCTCTGTATGTCATAACATGAAATACAGATATTAAAGGGAACAGAAGAGTGTCAGAGTTAAACCTGTTAAAAGGGTTGGAGGTGGGGAATCATGATTAAACTCATGGAAGTTACTGCTACAGGATGTCACCAGAGAAAAGATTCTTTAAACTATTCTTTGAACAAATTGTATTTTTATTGTTAATAAAATATAGAAATTTGTGTAGCTAATGCATTACAGAAGAGATCTGGAAGGAATTAAATGTGTGTTTCAAGACTTAAAGTAATATTTAGATAACTAGATATTAATGCTGAGGCCTGCTAGAGAAGTCAGATCCCCCTGATAAATGTGCTGTCTGTTACCCTAAGAATGATTAGTTACCTAGATTTAATTCAGTAGAGCTCTTACTTTTGTGATGTACTTAGACATGCATGTTACATGCATGTGCAGACTTTACCCAGAAATCACTACATTTCTAATCATTAAAGTACTTGAAACATGTAAGCTACTAACAAGATGAAAAGAATCTTCTGTTGAAATATTCTAAAAAGTACCTGTCATTCACAACTTCCCTCTTAAAGTTTTAGACTTAATTTGCTCAGCTTTTTCTCAAGTTGCATTATTTGCTTTCAGTAAGTTCTTCAGAAAAATATATACTTGTGTTTCAGTCAGAGTTCCTGAAGGCAAAACATTTCTGTGGTTTTTGGTTGGTGTTTTTGTTACAAATAGGTGTGTAATACTTAGGAAGACATGGGATAAAAATCTAATGTGGATATGATCAATTTTTAGTCAGTAATCTAGCTGATTAACTTCTGTGAGGTTATGTTTTTCAGTATGTTTTCTGAAAATACACAATGAAAGTCAAGAAAAGAAGGGAATACTGCATTATCTTCTGAGGAGTATTCAAACAGATTATGAATGATGAGAGCTTTGCCCTCTGAAACACTTTCTGGGGAAGTAATAGCTTCARTGACTGAAACTGTCACTGTTAGTGGAGTGAGGGGGCAGTCAGTAGCTTGCTATCACATCAAGTAGGGAAGGTAGAACCCAATCTTCAGAGGTACCTAGACTTTTCCTAAATTTATGGTATGAGTAATTTTTTTCTTGATTACTAGATGAATAATACCCTTAAAGGTTGAAGAGTACATAAAATGGGAGTTGGGGATAAAGATTATATATTTCTTAATATACGCCAAAATATTCTTGCCTAAATGGCATCTTCTATGTATAAAATTTTTATTTTTTACTACACGTGCAAGGAGAATTTAGTAACTGAATACACAATAAAATATATAAAGGCACAGTTAGATATCCTTAATTAGGACTTCAAGCCATCTTCACGCTCACCCTCTGATATCCTGCTAATAGTACTTTACAGTATAATTTCCAGTCCTGGAAAATATCCTTTATTTCTGGACTACTGCCTTGATCCCAGTCTCTTCTTGGCCTGGACATGGAAGAATGCAACAAATAACGTAATTCATCTGGAAATGATCAGTAATAACGTACATAGTAATAACACACAGTGCATAATTATTTCTTTTCTCATTTGTTTCCATCTACTTTCAAGGGCCACTGTCAGCTCTCATCCCTTCATCTCTTCCCTTCCATACTTTGGAGTATCCCTCTCTTGACTCTGTTTCAACTTCAGGGACCTGCATGGTCTGGATCCTATGTGGACACCCATAAAACCACACTCTCCTCACCCACCTGCATTTCTACTTGTTATTTTCTTTCTAAAACAAAGTATCTCCAGAAAGATTATTCATCCTTCAACGATCTGTGAACAAAACATGAATTTTGAGTTAGTTATTGTCTTGCTGATCACATATTATTTGGTCTTGCTAAGATATGAAGGTCAGTTGACTCCTTCTTCTCTGTTGCAGAACTGTATCAATTTGTAGTTGCTTCTAGAAGATCCTGGATGTACTCTGTTTTGGTGATTTGTTTGCCTTGCCAAATCCCAAATAGCTGACCATTTTAGTGTATGAGAGTCATTTTAAGTGGGAGCCCAGACTGAGCAAGGAGGATACCATCTGGCGTGCAGGAAGACCGCYTGTCCAGCCAGCTCTGTAATGCCTTGCCGTGGAGGCCCAGCTGTGAATCTTCAGAGGAAAGTGTGGGATCCCATGTGCAGTACTGTAACTGCAACTTCAGTACTAGTTTTTGTAACCTATTTTTTGTTCTTTATGATTGGATCGCTTCAAAATTAACACTATGCTTGCAAAGGTTTCTTTTTSCTCTCATCTAATATCCATATTTGGCTCTCTTAGCTCACAGCTGATGCTTAGTTTGAAGACCAGAGCTCAAGAGCTGGAGTCATCAGCCATACTCCATCCCCCCCTTTTCTTTTTTTCCCTGTCAACTTTTTTCCCCTTTCTCATGAAACTACTGGTATGTTTATTCTTGTTCTAGCTGTCTCTTCCACATCTCTCTCAGGTTTTGTGTTCAAAAACTAAGGTGTGGCCATTAAAGTAACCAACAGTAATCTACTGCTTGCTGTTAGCCAGCTATGGTCAATCCATCGCAAAGACAAACATTTATTTCCTTCTTCTGAATGGCTCTCATGTTTTAATTTCTTTGTGATGCATTCTAACCTTCCAACAATTCACCAAACCTCTTCTCAGCACAGTGTCCTTTTCCCCTCTTTCTTGATTGACAACTAAAAACAAAGCACAAGGCCAGTATTTGTCAACTCTTTAAAATCATATTTCTAACCTCACCTGTTTCTTGCCTTTTTCTTAATTAAGTGCTTCTAATCATGCAGCTTTGTTTCTTGTCCTTGTATGAGCAAATTAAATTCTGCTCTGGACTTCTACTGACTAAATTACTTTTCCTGAATCTCTTGCTTGCAAACCATTAAAACATGGCTTTCACTTAACAGATGGCAGTGTACTCCTCTTACAAAAGCCACACCTGTTTATCTACATTGTGGAGGACCTAATTTGTTTTTCTTGATCATTCTGCTATCTCTGACAGAATAATTCTTTCTCTTGTGCAGATCTTTACCTTGTTGTTCCTCGTGTGTTGGTTTGTGTTAGGGCTCCACTGGTTCCCTCTTCTTTATGCTAAAAACTGTCTCCAGACTGTTCTGTTTTCTCGCAAACTTTCAGCTCCCACATCTACCTGTCATGATGGCTCTGGTAAAGATGAAACAATTTTTTGTCCTGTCTTTGTTTCCTCTAAATATGACTTTGAGTCATTGTTCTTGGGAAATGATATTATGGGGTCAGATGAGACTCTCAATTCTATATGGCGGGGTGAATGACAGATCACATAGGATCTGTAACTTTGAAATAGTAGTTATGCACTACTTTTATTAATCAGTGAATTTATCTATTAGCTCCACTAATGGTGTGTTCAGAGAATAATCCTTCTGTGTGCATCTATTTTTAGAAACAGTACCTTAAAGCAGGATCTGATGTTATCCCATTAGTATGCCAGAGAAACCTAAATTTTTTTTTCATATTATTATGTTTGTTCATATAGGTCAATGGTACTTGAAAAATCCTTTTGTCATATAACAAACACTCTAAGACCTCTGATATGAACAGGGTTAAGCCTTTTCTTTGTGTGTGGTGTTTGTTGTTGTTGTGTTGTGTTTTGTTTTGTTTTTTAGCTGACCCTTCTTGCATGTCTCTATTTCTCTTAGAAACTTAGCAGTTTTTTTTACACCATGTTCAGATGTAATAGTTCAAAATATCAGTATGGTGCCATCACGCTATAACCTCAAAATATCCAAACCAGTTGCTTTTGGATTCTAAAATTTCACGCAAACGCTCTTTGTCTGAAGAAGCTTTAGCAAAAAGCCAACTTTTACTGTCTCATTTTAAAACATTGCTACAGCAGTTGAAGACTTAAGCATTTGTATTCCTAAAGACCTATTTATTTTAATCCCTTAAATGTATAAGAATATTTCAATTTTGTTTTGMGTGTCTGTTGCTAATATCAGATTCAAAAACCACTTTATGCATATGTGTCAGTTCTACAGAGATAGGTTCATTATCATTACAATACTAGCTGTCGACAATACACTGTATGAGACCAGCTTCATGTTGGCAAATTACTCCAGTCTTTTCACATAACTGGATGACAAATCCCAAATTATGGTGGGTTGATTTTATAATTTGTCCTTCTTTAGGCATATTATTGCCTACATGCGCTGTGGGGAACAATCCTACATTGGCAGGGAAATGGAGCATTGACTTAATGTAGGTCTTTTCTCTAACTTCTGTRTATGTGTTGAGTTGCTACAGAAATGGAAGAGGTTGTTTATGGAAGAGGAAGTCCAAGCCTGTGGCCAGAGTTATACATGACTAGGACTTTAGTAATATTAGTGCAGTCATACTTTTCTTTCTGTATTTTTTCATATTTGTATTTTATTTTTCAAAATATGTGTGGTTGAGGGAGGGGGTGTTTTTACTTTGGTTTGGTGGTTTTTCTTTTACGTACTACTGCCAGCCTGCAAAGCTAGTACAATCAATAAGGGGCAATGGGAATTCTATAACTGTCATTAACTGGAGTGTTTATTAATTCTCAATTAGAGTGCTAATCAGTCTTACCTGTGCAAACTGATTGAAAGGAATGGGATGATCCAGGTATCATCAAAGGTATATGAATAATGTGATATCACGTATATTTCTTTGGGGGAGTAATTTAGCAACTATAGGCAATCCTGTGCAAAATTTAATTCATATTAAGAGCCAAGCTTGAGCTGACAGTTAAGACTATGAATATTGCTCTAGTCATTTGGGTACAATTAGCTTGGTGTTTTAGAGTCACTATTCAGTKTGGGAACTTTTTTTTTTAAAAGATATAGGATGCTACTTTGTGCTTATAAGAACAAGTTGATGCTCTCTCAAAGATCACACAGGAAAACACAGTATTTTCCTTTGCATCTTTGAAAAATCAGAGGAGGCTAAGTAGTTATCAATAGGCCATCAAAGTTTGCATATATGAAAGTAGTTAGAGAATCAGGGCAACACACTTGACCTCATAAGGGCAACTGCATACTTTTTTATTGTGAAGAGATCTGTTTTTATTACACAACATTACTTTGGTTACTGTTGCATGTTAATGGGTGGCAGCTGTTCCATCTTTTACCGCTATCAGTAGAGAAAGCCTTTTTGTACAGTTTAAACATACACATGTATTAGTCTTTGAAGCAATTAGAAGAAAGAGGTATTTCAAAGGAGAAATGCCTTGACTTAAATTGTATTTCACACTAAGAAACAATAATTTCTGTAGGTAGGGAAAATACAAAGTCCTCCTACGCTCAGTACACAAAAATAGAGAACCAAAGAGAGATCTTTTCGAAGACAGAATTTTGCTTTATCAAATACATAAGGTAAATATTAAGGTCTGAATGCAAAGATTTAAAATGTTACTGTACTGTAACTGTATTTATGTTCAGCTGGCAACAGCTTATGTCTCTGTTGTGGTGTTACGAAAACCATGCAGCATGTGCTCTGTAGCTTTGAAAGTCCAGTGAGAGGCAAGGTCCTTAGCTGGCAAATATCAGTTGTCCCACTGGGGACTATGTCAAATTGTACCATAGCAGGGTGTGCTCCCTACTGGGTTGCATCACACCAGAAAGCTTCTCAAACCATAGAAATAGCCAGGAAAAGTTATCTAGAAATGTTTATCTCTTTCCTAAAGAAAATCAACATAATGCTGCAAAACTTGAGAATTAAATTTTTCTTTTTCCATACCAACCACTAGAATTGTGTCCCAGGAATAGTGTGGGTCTGGGCGGGTTTTTTTCTTTTTCTTTTTTTTTTTTGTGCAACATAGTTTCAGGAAAAAAAAATTACAGAACTGTTGATCATTATTCTTGTAAATCAAATAAGGCGTTTAAAGGATGAATTCGAAACGCAAATTGTGCCTGCTAATCCCAGTCAGGTTCTGTGCTTCTCATGTACATGATAATACTGTGAAGCTGACAATGGAATCAGTGAAGGAGGGGTATAACTGATGTGGCAGACAACAATATAAGAAGCATTGTTGATGATATACATCTATTAGGTATGCCCGTAATGCTCACATTGTAACAGTTCCTGCTCTTTGCTCTCTTATTTTGTTCTGTATCCTAAACTGTTTTTTTTTCTCCCTTCTTTTTCCCCAAACCTTCTGCCGCAGATCTTTTTTTTTTTGAAACATCAGAAAGTATGTAGCTGGACTAAATCTCTATGGTTTCACTAAAAGATTTGCTTATAAAATAATTATATGGCTTGAATTGATATGCAAAAGTTGAACTTGTATAGCTCTCAGCTAATAAACAAACTGATTTGTTCAGCCCCATCTATATGAAAATACAAATTTACACATACAGAAAATAACTTGGCATCTCGGCTGAATGCTATGCAGTCATTCACAATCCACTTAATCYGGATTTCCATTTGCCCGGGGATGGTAGCTTCCTTTTATTCTTAGGCTCTCAGTATTTTACTTTCAGACTCTCAGCAGTCTTGTTCTTCTGTGTATAGAGTGCTTAGCTGTTCCTCTGTGTAAATCACCTATATCTGATACTAGTTCCATGAGCTTAGTTCATTATAGTTTATAATTTGATTCAAAGTCACCTGCTGAAAAGAACAGACAAAATTCATGCAAGAATACACACCCACAGCCACACACATCTAGTCACTTTGGTGAATGACAATAAAAAAGCATTTCTTTGTTGCTCTGATAAAAAGGGTGTTGTGCTATAAGAGAGAGAGCTATATATTTTTTGTAGTCAGTAATATGAATCTGATGCTTTTGTTTTGCTAGTGTTTGTTGCTATTCTYTCCTCTATAAGCATGTTTATCAAGGTCTACTGAAAGCCCAGAAGCCCATAGGTCAGAGAACAGCATTTTGATGGATTATGGGATTGTAACTGTCCCTGCCAGCTGACAGCTTTTATTGGCTGGGAGGATGAGCCTGTAAACCTTTATATAATTATTGTATTAAAGCCACYGTGCCTCTGTGTTGCTGGCACTTGTTCAGGGATCAATGTGAAGATAATTTCAAAAATGAATAGTAAGTATTGATCGTCCCTTGGTGGAACCTTATCAGTGGCTGAGGCAGACTACTGTAGATTATAACTTCAATGTCATTTATGATGATATGATACGTATTGCAGAGTAGCAATTTAAACAAAGGGCTGATTTAATTCACAATGGATTTTTGTAGCGTGATGGGTAATAAATCACAATCTGTGTAATTTTTAGAAATGAACACATGTTGGCAGTAGTTCAGGGCAGTTCCTGGGAGATCTGGAAATGACCAGGGAGGGCAAATATCAGCAGAGAGCCCCTTCTGAATGATTGGTCCTTACTTGCTTCTGACATTCAGATGACCTTGGGGCCTCTGCTGGCAGCTGCTGGTTAATTTTCTTCACTGAGGACACAGTTTAACTTTCTATCTGTCTGCCAATTACCTGACATTTTCAACTTATCACCTTCTATTTTTTAAATTATTGGAGGCACATCCACATTTTGACACTTTTTTTAGGCAAGTATTCGTTTTTTGCCTGCTGCTGAGACATCTCTCTGCCAAGCTGCTGTAATATCCCTTTTGCTCAAGAAATTAATAGCTCACCAAACTGTGGGGCGAAAAAGCACAGGCATTATATTGGAAATTACAAAGCTTCCTTTCAGTTTAGCAAGCCAACGCGTAACAAAAATAAGCAAACAATACCTGAAAAATCTCCAAACTGCAGTCACTATTCAAACACATGTATGGCAACTGACAAAATGTACTGAAGTGAATGATATATTGTAGTCCTCTTTATTTTTATTTTTGTTTTTTTTTTCCTTGCCAGAATTTTATGTTAATCACAAATAAGTAATCACTTCTGAAGTAATGTTAAGAGGTGGATTTCAACCCTGCGAGACACAGGGATTTCCACGAAGCTCTCAGGTTGAACTCACTCTTACAGTCCTTGGATACCTCATTAAATGCTTTATGCAGGCCCTCATAGTGTTGTTAACTCATAGTCTTGCAAATGACTCTTACAAGGATGTGACCCCAATAAGATATGAAATCCTGAAGTGAGGCAGATTAGGTTGTTGCATCTGAGCTTAATGGCTTTTGTTTTCATTCCAAATGTAATGATGCTTATATAGTTGTGGTGATTTTAATATTGTGAATTTTATTTTGTATTTTTGTACTTTTATTTATAACTCTATAATTTTATTTTCTGCTGAAGCCCTGAAAAAAGACATTATGAATTTAAGAAAAAAAGAAATGATAGGGATAGGGAGATCAGTCACAATATATGCCTGCTCCTACTCAAAACTAATAAAGGATTATCATTAAATGTAAAGTGCTTAAAAAAAAAAAGAGAATGTAAAGAACAGTACAAGGAAATGATATATACCTGGAACGCTTGGTGCACTTTGGCCATTATGGAAGAAATAAAGAACTTAAATGCCATTATAGCGATATCCCTTATTTAGGAAAGCACCAAAACATGTATTTTATGCATGTAATTAAGTCTCATTAACGTAAGTCAGCCGTGAGAACCTGGTTATGTGCTTTCCTGGAAAAATATATTGAATCAAGATCATGGTGATGCAGTTTGCTGTCAGGTTTGGTCTGCACTAGGTAGTTATGCAAAATTACTATATGTTTCTGTGACCAAATGGTGTGTGGGTGTTTTTGGCACACCTCCACTGTCTGGTTATCAATATTGCAAACATTTGCCAGACTTGCTTTTGGCACATAAGACTCTATTATTAGCATCTTAGAATGTCCCGTGTGCCTTGTTCCAGAAAATATTTTATAACATTTCATTAGTAGAGCAATTCATGTGAGACTGTGGAGAACCCATGGTAAAGAAGCTACCGTTTCCTGTTGAAACTCGGAGTAATCCCTTTCTATTTCTCCCAATACAAAAGTTTTTCTTTTCTCCTATGAAGATTAATTACTGCTTGGAACAGGGGAGAATCCGTGTTGGGGCCTTTTATGGAATTTCTGCTATTCTGAATGATCAGACCAAACTCTGAATGCTTCTTCTCTATGGGAAAGAGAATTGTTACAGATCTCTTTTTAAGTGACATATTAAGGTGATCCTTCAGAAAAGAGAAACTGTAGGAATGAACAAATATGGGGTAGAAACACATGGGAAATGACAGCTAGCATAGCCAGAGACAACGTATTAGGTCCTGAGGATGGTATATCTGGACAAAGGGTCTATGTGCAGCTTCCAAGGGGGGAAAAAGATTTTGAAGTAGCTTCCAAGTCTCTAAAGCTGTCTCTACAGTAATAAGTAGTAGAGTGCAAAAAGCAATGAATCTGTAGAGTGAAACAATTGCCACTGAGGACCCAACATCTATACAGTACATATTTTGATGAGTTAAGTTTGGTTTAGCTCTAATATCGTCCCATGTACTGAATTCGTGGTAGCAGATGGAGAGCACTAAATTTAGTTCACTTTAGTTGCATCCAGAAAGAATCAATTTTACGTGTTTTTGAGACCACCCCACAATGCAAACCAGAGCACAGTTATTAAGGGCAATGGAGGGATTAACTTCAAAAGTGCGCTGACAAATTAAAACATTAATGTAGATGCACCCAATGTCCTCTCCTCCTAATCCATTGGCATCTGTCATTACATTCCAACACTGTCATGGGCTCTACTCATAAGAGAATCCAGGAAATAGGATTTCTGTTTTTAGAGAATAAATGCGACTTTCCTGTTACACCAGAAAGTTGTTTTAATTCTTTCTATWTTAAAATTTAGTTCACTTACTCTAAGCCTGAAATTTGTAGCATCTTCCATTATCTTACTCATTTAGAATCAGTCTTCTCACCGGGACTTTCACTGGTGTCCTGATTTTTATTCCAAAGGAAGGTATTTGAGAAGACAGCTTCCTTTCAGCCATATTCAGAAAATGGCTTAATGTGGCGCTCTAGAGAAGGCATCTGTCTGTACAGCAAAATAGCATTTCCCTTCTTTCTTCTTTCTGCCTCCCTCGGTATATATGACTCTTGCTTTAAGTTCATCCACCTTGGATGCTACAAAGCTATTGTTATCTCTCAGACTGACTGAACACTGCAGAGTTCTAAGTGGCTGAGGGGAGGACTCATATCAATAATTCAAAACACAAAGTATAAAATAGAATGTAAACATATAACAATCTTAAAATATACAGTATGACAGTGCACAGATGTATTATTTTCTAGCCATTATTAGAATTTGCTGGTGAAATTTTTCCTTTTCTAGAAGTACTGATTTGATTAATTTTTAGCATTTTATTAGAACAGATGGGCTTTTAAAATTTTCATGGGATTTTTTAAAAAATGAGATATTTATTAAACTTATTGCTAATATTAAATATTCAAATTAGTATTACATAAAATAATTAATAAATTTATTATTGAAATATTTATTACACTTATTATTTCAATATTTTTTTTTTAAAGATTTCATAACTTTAAGATGCCTTCCTGCTAATTCTAGAGATTTATTCAGGACATTTGATTACTTTGCTTTGATGATGAACAAGAAATGATTTTCTCACTAAATCTAGTTCTTTGCAGTTTTCGTATTGTTAAGAATTACTTGATATAGATTTATAAGAATTTGCAGAAAATTCATAAAGCTTCTTTAATTATTTGGTCTTGAATCCATGTTAAAAAATATTTGGAGTAGAGACCTGGGTTGAACAATATCTTCCTTGTCCTCGACAGGATGAGTTGTAAACTGTAATTATTACGCTTATTAATATTTGAAATTGGGAAACAAATGTGCTTCCCACAGATTTACATTACACTCCAAAATGCAAAAAGATAATGTATATTTCTTCYAGCAGAACGTACACTGTGAGGAGTGTATCCTGGGAAATGGGGACTTTTTATTAAATTTTACTTCTCCCAGGAGGGGAAGAAGAAAAGGAAATTAAATGCAAAATCATATTGTTATGTTAACATTGATACTAGAGTTTGTATAAAAAACAAAGATTTGAAATAATAAAAAGTGAAAGTGAATTTATTTTGCTTTCAGTTGAATCATTATACAATCATAGAATAACTTAGCTTGAATGGGAGCTCCAGAGGTCATCTGGTCCCATGTCCCACTTAAAGCAGGTCCAGTTAGAGCAGGTTGCTCAGGGCTGTGTTCAGGTGAGTTCTGAATATTTTGAAGGATGGAGATCTCAGGGCTCCTCTGGGTGCCTGTGCCTGTGTCTGACCCACCCTTGTGGGGAAAACACTTTCTGCTATATTCCTGGAACTGCCCATGTTCATATTTGTGCCTGTTGCCTCTTGTCCGGTTGCCACACGCCTCAAGGAAGTGTCTGGCACCACCTTTTCTGTTCCCTCCCATTAGGTGTAGTCATGGGCAGCAGTAGACAGCAATAAGGTCTCCCCGAGCCTTCTCTTCTCCAGGCTGAGCAAACCCAGTCACCCCAGCCTCTCTAGTATGTGCTGTGCTCCAGGCCCTGGCCATCCTGGTGGCCCTCCCCTGGGCTCCCCCCAGTATGTCAAAGTCTTTCTTGAACAGGGGAATCCAGGACTGGACACAGCTCTTCAGATGCAGTCTCACAAGTACCAGTTAGAAGGGAATATTAATCTTCTTCTCCTCACCTTGTTAATTCATCCATAGTAAACTAATATTATTCTGAATTATCAAAATAGTTGCCATGGTTGCCTCAGTAATCACTGAGGTTCTGTCTGTCCTKTTGCTCCCTGGGTTATCCTAATGGCCAAAGCCTATCAACCAGCTAAACTGCCTTTACTCCTCCTTTATTGCTAGAGCAACTCTCTGAAAAGCAAAGAAACAAATCAGAAATGTGAATCCAGGTTTCTTCTTCCAGTCTGCCTTTTGCATGTCCCTGACATCTTGCTGCCCTGTTTTCTGTTGCTATCTCCTTTCTCTGTAAAAATTTTTTTGTTTTTTTTTTCCTCCTGTGAAAGCTCTTGCCCCTATTCTTGTTTAAATTGGCCTACATCTGAAAATATGACTTTTTCTTAGAAAAATGATGTGGAGAATGGTCAGTAATTTGAAAATCTTGATATTGGTGAATTTTGAAAAGTTTGTATTGTTTAGTAGTTCAAGTCCTCTGAAGAAAAACGTGACAGCTGTACTTCTAAGAGGATCCATCTTTAGTTAACCTTAAACTAGTCAATTTACTTGTAAAATCTGAGAGAATTAGTTCTGAAATTAGGTGCGTGTCATTTCAGAGAGAAACTTCTTGCATTAAATGTAGTTTGAATCTCTRTCTTAAGTGCAACACCAAACTTAACTTGAACTCTGGAATGGTGAGTGGTGTTTCCAGAATAAAAGCTTATGGGATGTTTTCTAAATATTTATGCTAAATGTCTGTTGACCTTTAACTACAGTACAGCATTGTGAAGGTACCATGAAAGTTGTTACGTAAGTTAATGAGGCCTTAAATTGGTAGATTTTAGGAGATTCTTTTTAGTAGTACAGTAAGAAGCTGTTAAATGTGTAATTTTTCTTTACAGCAAAATATTTTTTTATTGGACTTTTAAACAAGTAACCTACCTACCGAAGATGGCTCCACTAGTTTGAAAATACTRTCTTTTTATTAGCTAATATGGACTGTATCCCTTGAAAGTTTGATTTGTGAAGTACTCTTTCACCCTTTTTGTAAAATGATAACATTATAATTCCAACAAGAACTGCATTTAAAAAGTTAATTATGCAGTATTTTGAAAACTTTGGTTCCTTATATATATTAATGATTTTGTAGGCTTTTTTTTTAACATTCTTCTTTTAATTGGGCAAAATGGGAAGAAGTTGGTTTTAGACACTCTAGTAAAAGACTAAGCTGGAAAGACAACAGACTTCTACCTTGTCTTTTGTGCAGCCTGTCTATAGGCTTAGGCAAACTCATATAAATGGTTTCCATTTTGATTTGATCACATTTGCTTTGCACTCATTTTGTTAAGGAGCAGTAGTTATTCTAGTTAGCTTTATGCTTGATTACCAAGACTATGTGGAGGCTGTTGAATAAGAATCAAGCTGATTTGGTATGTAGATTCTTGTATAGTGAAGAAGCAGAAAAGTTGCAAAACAACTCAAAATTTTTTGAAAGTGGCTGGTGATAAATATTTGATATTTACACAGATAGCATATGCCCGTACTATATCATTTCTCATGGTATTTTTTKGTGAGCAGCAACTATTTGCTCATTTTAGTCCTTCAAATTAACTGAATTAACTTCTAGGTAGTGCCTCTAACAAGCAATGTTTCATCAAATTCAAGATGTTTGAATGGAGTAACTCAGCAATGCTCTCTTCAGTCTTTTTTCTTTTGTACCTGTCTTTCTCGGAGAAATGAGACCTTAGCGTCATTATCCAGGAAGACAAGGCACACATTGCAAACGAACAGAAGTGCAAGCTTGGACGCATGAAGGGAGTTGTTTTTAACAGTTTAAATCTTGAGTGAAGATCTTACTGCAGTTCTTAGAACAATATATCCTGCTGCCAGAGCATGAATAAACTAATTGTAGTTTAAGTAGTGCACTTTATAAAGAGTTAGCTTTCTTTGTATAAATGGAGCTGTGATTTATTAATAATCTTAGTCATTATTTGCTGTGGAGTAAGTTTAGTACCACACTCATAAGTCACCATCTCTATTGATATCAACAGTGAAATTACAATGTAATCAGTGAAGGATGTGGAGCTTATGTGAACTAAAACAAGTGTACTTGAAACAGTCAGTCAAGACTCAATTCATGAAGCAATATAAGGTGCTCTTCTCTCTGCAACATATTTTCTCAATGACACAGTTGGTCCAGCCAAAGGGGAGTCATGGATAATTTTTGTTTGTAGTTCTGTGATAGCTCTTCTGTGACAGTGAATTAAGCAAGAGTTGGAGTAATGTTTTTCTTCTGAATTTTGTTACCTATGGAGTGTAATGCACAAGTATTTTGAAAGGTACAAACTGTTTGTGGGGTCATATTTTCAAACTTCGTAATGAAATATGTGCTGATTGTTTGTATTTGTGCTGCTTTTATTTTGGGACATGATTTATAGTGCTCTGCTGTAGAAACRCTAGTCTAAACAATAAGGGGTAGGGAGGGTAGCCAAACTTCCCAACTCCAGGAAATGCATTGCCAGATTTACATGGGAGACTGACAGGGGTGGGGGAACAACAGGGGCAGTAATTATTATAAAAGGATTTAATGTTGAAAATGTATCTGGCCTTTTTTAGCTTTATGGTCCTTATGTCTGCAACCTTGAATTCTGCCTGCACGATACCACTTAATACCACTTGACACCACTGCCTGCTCTGCTCACTGATACCACTTGATAAATATGTTTTAATGTAATGTGTTTAATGTATTTTAATGTTATTTTCTTAATAATCAAGTCAGAAAAATTCATCTTGCTCAAAATCCAGGGAGAACGGGTTTTTCCTAGAAAAGGGGCTCTTGTTGTTGTTGTTTTTGTTGCTCTTCCTGGGAGACTACACTTAACTGCCCTCGGGAAATGTGCCTAGCAAACAGCTGAAAAGCAGTACCCTTAGTTTTCAGCTCCTCTGGAAACTGGTTCACTGCTCAGGTTTGGGAGCCAGTAGCCTGCCACTCAGTGGAGAAACAGCGCCTCACTGCACCGCTTCTTCAACTACCCCCTCTGCTCCACTGGTGGCTGCATCGGAAGAGCAGAGCCGGCAGTGCCTCAGTGGAGCTCACGAGCAGTTGCTAAGTGCCTGCATCTGCACTGTGCAGTTGTCCCTTGCTGTATGTTCCTTCCTTCGTCCTTGAAAAGTTTTCGGTCAGATTGGTTGGGTGGTAGGTTTCAGCGAGGCCAAGTAGACCAGATGCAAGGGAAGTGGATGCACCAGGTGTCTTGGTCGCACCTATTGTTGGGGGGATGAGCTGTCTTGTGATACCCGGCGTGAGAGGCAGTGGTAGCTGGTGCTTCCCACCTTTTACATACTGTGATTGCAGCCTTYGCTCTAAAATCTCAATAGAGCAGAGCTGCTTACTCAGAGATGAGCGTCACCTCAGGGGCATTGGTAGCTGGTAACCGTTAATACTTGGTGTCTACCAAAAGATATATATGAGACTGTGGGCACAAGAGTGGACCCAACAGGGTCAGGCGTTCAGTGGTAGATACATTCTGGAAAGTGAGCATCCTAGGCTGTCATCTGGCATTGTGGCTCCTTGTCCATGACAAAACTTCCACCCTTTCTGTCCTGTGTTTAATATACCAGTGGTACAAATCAGATTAGAAAGGGGCGGCTGGTTAGTCTGCTATTCAGTAAGCTTCACTCGGAGTGCCYGTGACTTCTGTTATATGAACGATGAGCCTGAACAGCGTAAATCTTGTGAACAGCAACTGCTCTTTTTTTATATTTATTCGGTAAAGTTTTATCTTCAAAACACAACACCCAAGCAGTGACAAAAGGAGACAGGATCTGAAACTGTTTTCATCTGTGAGAAAAAGAGGTTATGTTATTTTCTGACAGGAGGTTAATAGAGAAATCTGTTCAGAACATGGTACCGAATGTTTGGTAACAAACAATGATATGTGCAGGTATATGCAAATATTATATAACTACTGGTGACAAAAATCATCATACAGGGACAAGAGCAATTTTTAAAGCATTGTTGACAGAGCATACAGTACCTTGCTTTGAAAGATGCTAAATCTGTTACTTTAGAGACACAGACAGGGGAGGTGAAAGAAGATTTCCTATCTGTGTGCACTGCTAGCAAGGATTGGGGAGGGGAAAAGAAAGAGTAAAAATGTAGATGTAGTATTTAAATGTAAATATATATAGATAAATATATATATGTGAATATAGTAAATATATAGGAAAACGGATACTGGAAAAAGGATGCAAGTAATGATTGTGAAATGAAAATATGGACTGAAGAACTAGAAAAGAAAAAAAGGGGAAATTCCAAATATTTCACCCAAATACTTACTGGACGTGTTCAGAAGAATTTAGAGGAGAGGCAATGTTATACAACGAACAAGTAAATAATATTTTACATGGTGAAGTATGTCACATTTGCACATTTCTATTCTAAGTGTGAACTTGAGCTTTGCTGATCTCATAAATATCCTTTCTACCTTTCTGTCTTAAGGGCCTTAAAAAAAAAAAAGGAGGAGGAAAGGTCTCTTGGGTAATATGTTAACCAGTCAAAGTCAGATTCTTACTTATACCTATGTTCTAAGTTGGTGATAGACCTTTCCTGAGGTTGCTATTTGACTACTCTAGTTCAAACATTAGCACAAGGTCAGTGCAGGTCATTTGCTGTACAGTGAATTTGTCATAAGATGTTTTAGTAGAATGAGGTTATTTGGCAGCACCTATAAGCCAGAAGCATCCAGTAAGACACCACAATAATTTTTGATCCTGAACCAGACTTTTACTATTTCTTTTAGAGGACTCATTCATGACTGAACAAATAGTGTTCTTAAATRTGCAGTGAAGAATAAGGAAGTTCATTGTGCTATATTTGTAAGATGTCATGAACAGTTCTACTTAATAGTGATTTTGTAATACCTTTTTTATCGGTAAAGAACTGTACAGGGTGCACAATATGACAAATGATTGGGTCCCTTTTGCTTATGTTGCCCTTTCCAGTTATTTTAAGATATTGCTTATTTTGCTTTTTAAAGTTAAAAAAAAAAAAAGTACATCTTTTGTTACATTTCTTCAGGAAAAGAATAGAGATCATTTCAATTATAGGTTTTTTTTTTTCTTTCAATCTCAGGGTAATGTGAATGAATGTTTATGGCAGTCTATAGAGAATCATTTTTCCATGCTYTGTTCCTTGTTTAGCCTTCAAATGCAGTATTTATCAGTCTGCAGAGCAAAACTATGTGCATGCCATATCATTACCAGCTCAGGGGGAATCATTCGAACCAATGTAATTTACTCAATATTGGTCAGTTTGACTCCTGACCCTAGTCCCCTGACAGTGTATCCTTGGCAACCCCTGATGTGTGTTAAGTCAGGATGTGCTTATTGGTCTCATCTGTGACAGCTTGCTAAAGGCTGCTTAACATAGCTTGGTCTTTTCAAAAGAAAATTAAAAATCCAATAATATACTGTATTCTGATCAGATTGGTATTTATACAAGCAGAGAAACAGTAACTTGCAAGATTATTTTCAGTTCTGCAAATCTGGCTTGCCATTTCAGATGGCAAAAACAGCTTTTGGAAGTAAATTTTAGAGTAAAAAATAAATGATGTTTTGGGACAATATTCAGAAGAACAAACAATATGGAGGTTATCTGAACATCATTCATCTTTGTGAGACATCTGCGAAGTTTCATGTTTCCTTTGTACTTGCATAACTCAAAAGTGGAAGATGAAAATAGTTCTCTAGTTATACACACCATGGCACAGTCATTTAGAGTGTATTAGCATAAGTAAGAGGAAACCTTGCTCATTGATCTAGAACCAGATCCACAGGATTGCTTTACTGGTTTCGTGCCATTTGTGGTTGCAAAAAGAAGCAGTTGTGCAAGTTTAACCAGGGACCTCATGATACATTTCTGTCTGATGTGGAGTTGATGTAAAGCTAGCCAAGCAGGCTGCTGAGTGTTTCTGGCAGAAGGGAACTTGACCCATACATGCCACTATTTTTCACTTCCCAGTGGCTGGGATGATCCAGTTAACCATGGTTAATAGAAAAGCCTAACAAAAGCTGCATTAATCTTTCTGGGTGACCAGACTGTTCCAGATTTGTTGTGATGGAAACGATATCTTGGCTTATGTTCTGTGTGACCCTGAACTGAGCACATTGTGACTGGGCCACAGGATCCATCTTCTAACCCAGTACTCTACCGTGCAACTATGTACACCAGCATGGATATCCTAGAGGAGGCTGTTGTTTTAGGCTGTAATCAGCTACAAAAATCCACAAACCAAAACAAAAGGTGGATCCTGTGTCTTGTCAGCACAAATAGGTGGGGATCCTTTTAATCTCCTCTTTATTTTTGGTGGAAGTGCACCTCTTGCAAGTAGCCTCTACCAACAGGTGCGTAATCTTTTAGAAATTTACTACAGGTTCTTTCATTAAAAGGAAGCAAGATGTGAACAAATGCTTTTATCAGACATAGTGTTCAGGTCCTAATTGTACTGCAGTGGTTACCCTTTAGAAATCAATGATTCCTTGGAAGAGTATCAAGATTATTTAAAAGGCTGGTAAAACTCAGAATCTGCTGCAACTTTTCTGTCATTAAATATATTTCATGAGATTTCAGAGCACTTAGTTAAATTATATCATATTTATGTTTTGATTTTATGTTTTCATTCTAAAGCAGTAAATGGGGAAATACCTTAGGAAAAAATGTTCTCTAAAGAGGTAGCAAAGTGCTTCCATCCTAAAACCTGGTTAGTTAAACCAATCCTCAGGAAAGCAGCAGTATTTATTTGCAGTTTTGTCCATCATGAGTTGAGGTTGCTTTCGTTTCAGGTCTCTCTTGTCTCGTTCAGTAACCATTGTCCAGTACTTTGCTAAGTGAGGTAGTGGTTCTCCACACTGTCTTCAACAGGGTGCTCATCACTGATGTATTCCTGGAACATATTCTGGCTTTTAAATAAAACAAAAATCCTATCCAAAAATGTGTATGAGATTGCRTATTTAAACTGGTTATGTTCTTGTAGACATGAATTTTCTCTAGGTAAAATTGATTAAACTGCAGTCTGTGAGGCTTCCTATGACAGGTGTGTGTGGGGCGTTGTTTTTTGTTTTATGTAGAGCCAAGATGTTCATATAGTATCCACTTGGAACTTCCAGTAAGCTGTGCCAGTCTCAATATCTGTGTTGTGAAAACTTGCATTTGCCTACAGGCTAAAAAGATCAGTTAGAACATGTTAGTCTTTTTTCAGGGTACACTTATACACTGATTAGAAAGTTTTAGAATTAATTTATGTTCAAGCGGGGCACAAATACGATAACAGAAAGAGTCCTATCAGCACAGAAATTCGAGTAAAAGACCAGAGTTCTGCAATGACCAAATATGTTATTCAGCAACACAAAGTAGTTGCAAGTTTGACTTACCTGGCCAACAAACAGATTTATGACTGCCCTGCAAACAAATGCTGAATCAGACCCTGAATAAGTAATGTATAACTGGCTCTCAGTTTTCGAAAGTGATACCAGCTGGAATGCTTTATTTACTGCAATATTTCACTGTCACATCAATGGGCTGATATAGTTAGTAAACACTAAGTTTACTTTTCTCAGAAGTATTGGAATATCTTATTTTTGGCTTCCAACCTGAGACACTTGTATGGACTGTGTGCTAAGGACTTCCCAAAAATTTGCTTTGCCTGGTGTTGGAACTGGATATCTAAAATATTTTTTCATTATAAAGCTTACCATGTATGTTCAGAAGCATATGTGTCTAATAAATATTTGTAATAATTTATTAGCTGAGGTATTTAAATAGCAGTGTACTACTGAAAAAGCAGATTGTATAATAAAATATTTATCAGAGCATTAGTATGAAATCTTACCATTATTCTGACTGGAGTATAC
This sequence comes from Apteryx rowi, assembly GCF_003343035.1. Lineage (NCBI taxonomy): Eukaryota > Metazoa > Chordata > Aves > Apterygiformes > Apterygidae > Apteryx > Apteryx rowi. The sequence goes on from NW_020450761.1 coordinate 1,132,939, forward strand.
TAAGCAATGTACTCTCTTAATAAGTTTTGGTGTGTTATRTGTTTTAAATGGTCAAAAAAACTTTTCTGTAATAAACAATTTCTATATGTGGGAAAAGAAATACTGTCCATATCTCAGTTTTATAATGCTAACCAAGGCATTATAAAACAGCTCAAATATTTTATTTTCTGTTAGTAGAGAAGAAGAAAAAGGGCACTAGAACAGAGGGAAAGTACAGAATGCACTTATAATTGAATGCGTGCATATGAAAATTTCAGGAACTAACACAAATTTAAAGTTTCTGATACCAATACAATCTTAGTAACTGAAATGCTGGGAAATTTTAGCATTAGAAACTGTGATTGTTCTCTGTTAGCCAGTCTTGACTCATTTTACCTATTCCCCCCCACCCCCAATTATAGCATAAGCCATCACGGCTTCTTAGAAATTACCTCTTTATTTATCTATAAGCGTATGGTTAACGATGCTGGCAGGCTGGTGTTTGTTTACCAATTGCAACTGTAAGTGTTGCATGACGTAGAATAGTTAAGGTAAATCTAGTCATCAGTAAAATAAGTTTAAGTGCCCTAATCTGTTCCTTCTCGTATGTATGACAAAGACGATATATACTGAGATCCCCAGCTGGTATATATTGTTTTAGCTTCACTGAAGTACACAAGGAAATCCATCTAGCTGTGGATCTGCCTCACTGACTATAGCAGAATCAAGAGCTTGTTCAGGGCATTTTAGACCAGCTCCCTGGGAAGCTTGTCACATTTCTTAAAAGCTGAGGTAGCTATTAAATCTGCATGGTTCCAGTCACACCTATGCTGTCTTTACTTTTGTCAGCACAGACAGTTTATTTATACCCACAAAACAAGAAATAATTTTCACCTACATATCTCATACAATTCCTTTCCTATTATGTTTAAGAGGGAAGAATTGATATTAATTTCTTTTATAGATGCCATCCTTTATAATAAATAAAATTAAAGCTTTGGTTTTATTAAAAAGACAGACTAGAAATGCATGGCACTGGGTGGCGTTTTTTATTGTGTCCTGTTAACTGCCAGATCCCTGACTGTGCAGTGGCTTACCCTGTACTCAACTTCATGCACAGTGCTTCACTGACCTGAAGCACGCTGCAGTTAAGTCTTGGAGAACTGTAAGTTACATACCAATAATGCACACCCACTCACAGTTTACAAGTATTTCTTATTACATGCTTTTCTAATTTATTTCAAGTTAAACCTCAGCCCTCCTACAGCCAAACGAAAGAATAAAACTATATTCATGGTGTTTGTAAACAATCTGTTTATTCTGCTTTGTGTGTTAGGTTGAAAACAGGTAGTTGTCTTATTTTCACGAACTATCCAAGATGATACATAGCACAGACTTGCTTGGTTCTAAAGACTGACTGTAAGAAGCAAGGGTTTGACCACTTTAAATACAACATATGTGAGACTGTAACTTAAATCCTCTTTTTTTCTTTCTAATTTATTTGTAATATTTCATATATATTAGGGAAGGGGAGAACACTTGGTCACTTGAGTGGTGCTTGGTAGACAAAAAGAGACAGAGTATGAGCAGGGATAAATATTGTGCATCATTCAGTAAAAAGCAAATGCCAGCATGCAGATATTATTTATGTGAAAGTGTGTCTAACTGAATTTACAAGAAAATAAAGAGTGCTTTTAGCAAGTCCAACTCGTCTGAGAAGATTGAACTAGTGAGATTACCCTTTCATCAATACACACACATTCTCTGTCTCACATACAGACACACATACAAAAACAAACTTGTAATGAGTGGGTACTTTATCAAGGCCTCTCTCCATCCTTCATTAAATGACAGAAAATTGCTCTTTGCTGAGTTTGTCAATGCAGCTTTCCCTCCCAGAAGCCCATTTGTTTCACATGCTAGCACAGAATATTGCAGGAATTTGCAGATTTTAAATGACAAATGTGTCGAAGTTTACCCTGTTCTGTATCATTCTTTTCTTAGACTGACTATAAGGTACAGTAACTCCCATAACAGGACTGGAATTTTTATTTTCAGTAGATCTTACTACTTCAGTGGTAAAACAGTATTGGACTGTGATCTTTCCTTGTTTTACAACGTCCCTAAAGGATTCTTTAGCTCCACAAGCCTTTTCTCTGTACCTTCAGTGATAGATGTAGCTGTTCTAAACTAAAAGCACAAACAAAGCAACAAATGCATTCCTTTACTGCATCTCCTCTATTCTTTATTGAATTTGTCATTTTATTAATTGCACTTACATGTAATGGAGACGAAAGGATGTTTTTTATGAGATAAAAACTTAACAGTTTGAGATCATGAAAGACAAACAGTTCTTTCTAGCACCTTTCAGGACAGAAGGCACTTACAAATAACAGCCACTGTGTTGCTTTGTTAGAGTAACACTTTGATGTGTAGGATTATAATCAATGTAAATTATTGAGTTTTGCTGCTGTGCTGTGTTGAAGGTATAATGTGTTACTTTGTRCAGCCATTATTTATTAATACCAAGAAATTAGCTGTGTAACATTTTGTCCCTGAAATTCTATTTTAAAGGTGAATTTGTAAATAAAAATTTAAGAACATCTGTGTGCAAGTTGTATCCAGATTTCTAGATTTCTATAAACACATACCAGGTCTCATTGCTGCRTTTACATATGCTATGAATTTCAATCCAAACAAATGGAGAAGAGTTTTAGGACAGAGCCTGCAGCATGGCATGTCCTTTAATTGCCATTTACATAGCAGAGGAATCATTAATTTCTAATTCACCTATTATTCACTCTCTTTAGTATGCTGTGTCAATGTCAGTTTTGGGGCAGGGGGATAGATGTGGCTCTGCATTGCTTTTGCAACCTACTTTTGTGTGTGTTTTTTTCCTTTTTTTTTTTCCTTAATGCTTTTTTGACCTTAGTAGAATACTGCTTCGACATAGGCAGTTAGGGACTCTTGTTTAGATATGATTTACAGTGCTACATTAACCCTTCATTGACCTAGAAATGCCCTAATATTAAAACAGTTTGACACACAGAAAATCAAAAGCCCGTTTATTGGAAGTGCTATTGTCCACATCATAAGTTTCCCCAATGTGATGCCACTGTTACACCATCAATTTCCTACTGCTATTGAACACTGTATTGAAAAACTAATGGACAGAATCCTTTGTCATTTCTGTCCCAGTGCCCAGCAAATAGCTCAGTGAAAGTCTTCCCCTTCATATCACTCCAGGCATTTGTAAATGACACATCGAAGATACTAGCTTAGCATTTTATTAGAGAGAAGCCTGGGCCAGATCCTGCTAGGCTCTGTGTAACACCTGGGCTTAGCCAGCTCCCGCTGATTTCAGCTGCAGCTGACAGCAGGCAGTAGCTTTGAGGAGCGTGGGCTGGTGTCTGTGTTGTGCGCTTCATCTCTAGTGGGGCTATGATGCTGTATTTATTAAAAAAGGAAGTAAATTCCTGTAGAGGATTTTCTAGAGTTTTAGCAGTAAGCAATTAATAGAGCTATGTATAAATTCAACTGTAGCTATTATAAAGGCTTATTAATTTAAAAATGAGATATTCTTCTGTGGCTGGGATAGTATCCTATTGCTTTCTGTAGGAATTTTTAATTAATATTTTCTATTTAAGCCTACAGATTTTAGCATGGTGTTGAAAACCCTTAATGAATTTTTTTATAAAGCTGCTTGATTCTAGAGTGCTTTTCTCTACTGGAAATGAATATACTCTTATTTTCAATTTATATTGTAACTACTACCTGTTCTTAGTTGCACATTTGACATATATAGGAGGTACAGTTTTTACAATTAAACTACTACCTTTTCACAAAATATTTATTTATAAAGTTGTAAGCGATTTTGGTTTCTTAGTTTTGTGACCCTTCCCCTGAAATTCAGTCCTAAACAGAATACTGCATGTGGGCAGGAAAGGTTATCGAAGCTGAGCATACAAATACTCTTTATTCATTCAGCAGTTAGCCAAACCATGCAGTAGGATCTTTTTTTTTTAATGCTGGTAGTAAGCTTCTCTTGCCTTTTGGTCTGAATTTCTTCATCGCTGGTTGCTGATGTAGACTTCTTTTCAGCAGAAAAGCCTGCCTTGTGTTCAGCTGACCTAAAATGATCACAACTTGTTTTCTTTGGCTTTTGTAAGGGACAACTGTTCTTTGCTAATTTAAAACCTTGAGAGGCCTATTCAGTGCATAGGCTAGGCAAGTCATTTAGCAAATGGTCTGGTTGCACCTTGAGACGGTGGGAGAAGGTGCCAGTAAGAGTCCAGAGACAGTGCTTTATCTAATTTTTTCCAATTTGTGGCTAAATATATATCCTAGCATCTCTGTGTTCACAGATGTCCTGTCATAGTGTCTTCAGTGTGTAGACACTCAGATTACCCTCTCCTGCTGTTTCAATATTGTGCTCACTTTGCTATGAAAGGCAACATTTCTCATCACTGTGAAGTATACCTGAACTCGGAGACCGCCCAGATTTTTCTTGCATAACACRGTTTGAAGCTAGTGTCGCTTCCTGCAGTATTAATCTGGGCCGTGTGAATGAAAATCAATGACTGCGAGTGGGCATGGGAGGAAAAAAGGTSTATGTGTATGCACTAAATCCGGGTATAGTTACATGCTGAAAATCTGGAATAACTGTGCTAAAGTGCCAACATTTATGGCAGATTTGCATCTGTATAGCTGAAAGAAAAGTCAGGAACCTACTTTATTCCAATTTGTTCCTTCTTAATGGGAAAAGGATTTCAAAATTCTACTGCTAGTTACTACCATGTCTGATTGAAATTTTGCATGAACTGACTGATATACTTCAATATGGGATAAAAGCAAAAGAGAAGATTTCAAAATCCCTTAAAACAGAAAGCAGGTTTTTGCAGTGCCTTTGACAATCTGAATATGTATCCTGCCTCATACTCACATTTTTGCTTCTTAGTCATGGAATATTCATATGTCTCTAGCATTTACAGGAGTTACACAGTGATGTAAAGCAAAAACAGGCTCAGGAGAGATGAAGAAGTACAGAATCAACTGATAAATTATGTTCATATCTTAGTTATACATGATAGTAAGTCATCACAGATAGAGAAAACACAGTTCAGTCTTTCCTTGTTGTGTGTAATACCACTTTCAAAATTATAAAAATAAGCTTTTATGATATCACTACTGCAAATATATCAATTAAGACTTAAAAAGTCTCAGTCACATGTTACTTAAAAAATAATTTATGATTGTGCTTTTCTGGACAATAATGTGTGTGCATGTGTTTGTGCAAACGGAAGAAGAGGAAGCAGGTTAAAACCTCAGGCATAACATTTAAAATTGGTCCATGTAAGATTATAAGAACTCAAGCGTAATTCTTTTTGCGTAAATGACAGCAAGGTAATTAGTAATAGTAGAGACTGTCACCCATGACCCTTAGGGTCACAAGGCAATGTACTTCTCCTTGTTTATTAGCTTAACACAAAGGATCATTATAATAATCCACTTAAACCCAACTTTTTTGATTTTTGCTAATACAGTCTTTTAGAATAAATATTAGTTACGTGTAACTAACTATTGTCATAACTCGGTTCCACCTCAGAGCTATATTTAAACACGCTGCTAAAAAGATTTTGCAGCTTTGTATAGTACAGTATCTCAGCCTATATATCTGCATGTTAATTTCTGTCAAAGTAGTTACTTTGATTCTGTTAAGAAAGATAGCTTTCCATTTATTATTATGATATTTAATTCTTTGAGAAGTTAGGGCTTGTGAGTTTAATTACTACCTTGTTTGTCGCTGGAATAGGCAAATTTTTGTTGTTTCACTGTACTAAACTGCCTTGGCTGTTTCAYAAGGGCTGAGTATTTCACTTAGCTCTTGCAATATTGAAAGAATCTATATTCTGAGAATTTGAAAACATGTCAGCCCACCTAAATTACATATTGATCAGGTTTAATTGCATGCCACCCATCAGTATTAGGTTTGAAAATTCATAAAAGAGAAATAATGTACTCTTTGTGGATGATTACTTCTGGGGCATTTAAATGAATTCCATCACTTAACCCTGAGCCGAGACAGATTATTGAGCCTTGCAATCTAGCCAGTCAAAGTCCAATGCAGTAGAACAGTTGTTTTCTAACTATCAGAGAAAAGCAAAGAACAAACAATATAAATTTCTATAGATTTTCTTTTAAGGAAAATAGCAAAGTAAAATGTTAAACATAAACATGCATTTTTCAATTGTTTCATGACTATCCCTTCCTGTTGTTTTGCTATATAATCTTTTACATTTCTAATTCTCTCTTTGTTCTTGTGCCATATGTAAATTCATAATGTGATTATAATTTCAAAATATGAGAATTATTCTTAAGAAAATTATTTACCATGCATTTTCATTTTAATTTGAATATATATATTTGCCAGCACTTATCCTCATTTAAAAACTGGAGGTTTGTAAATGTGTTCTTAAAAAAACCTGTGTTCTTAAGAAGGTCACAATGGCTGAGAAAGAGAGTTTATTAGTTTTCAGGATGTTCTTTACATTTAGAAATGATGCTTGTTGATATTGGGTGTGTTTTAAGAAATTGTGCTTATGTATGTTTTTCTTTACAGAATATCAATACAGAGTAAAAAGGACCAGTTAAAATCATTGGTTTTGCTTGGATAATAGTTTAAAAGCTACATTTTATTCAGACACTTTGAGGTAATAAATATCTGTGAGCATAATTAACTGTCTTTTATCTAGGTCTGCTCCTTAGTGATGCCTTTTTAGGACCTTTAGTAATGTCTCCTTTTAATATTAATGCTCAGTTTGGCCTTGAAAATAGTTTTAAGTGCTAAGATATGGTAAAAGCATTTTCAAGTCTTCTGGTGGGCTTTCTTTCCCCGAGTACTCATCAAATTGATGTCTCGTCTTGTATCAGATTTTCTTTGAAGTTGCTTCATTTCATGTGGCCCAAGATTTCAGTTTTAATGAATAAACTAACCTGATATCACAGACAGGGAAGTCTACATTTGTGAAAATGATCTGTTGAGTTACTGTGCCCGTGGACTTGTATTTATTTACAAACTGTGGTTGTGATCCAAGCTGATGTGAAACTACATGACTTCAATAAGTGTGTAGAAAAGCTGTACCTAATTGACAGCCTGAGAATTTGGGCTGTCAGGATGTTATATGTCATATTACTATGTGCAAATTATGTGTTTGATGCATTGTATTACTATGAGCAACTCAGTTATGCAATCCCTAGGAAAAAAAATGTTTATTTTACTATGTCTGTAGGAAAATTAGCCTGCAATTAAATCGGTAGCATAGGCATGCACGCACATTTTGGCGGTGGTGTACTTAATCACTTAAATGGGTGATTGCTGATCGGACAAAGGCCCCGTGTTCTCTCATCTTCATAGCGCTCTTGATTGTTGAAGCAGATTGACTCCCTCATTGCATCAAGCAGGTCACGAGAGTTGTGTCAGTCCTTCCAAGTGGCTGGGCTTAACTTATGCATGTTTTTTAGTCATCAGAAAATACAAAAAAGTTTTTATTGTAGCTATCRTTTTTCTGGGGGAAAGAACGATTGATCTTTAGGTAATGCACTGACATGGATGGAAATCTTTCTTAGCTTTCATGTGCATCTTTTCATGTTTCTTTCTTAGCTGACTAAAATAACTTTTAGTCAAAAAAGAGTGGGCCCGGTATTTGGGTATGAGAAAATTTTATCAAGTATGGCATATTGCCATTGTTTTTGCAAACCATTACATGAAGGACAGACTGGTGAAGGAACTGGCTTAATGCCAGTACATTTACATTTTTCAAATATTTTTTCTCTATGCGAGCTTATAGAATTGTAATTCAGGGACAGAAATGGAGAAGAAAATTCTGGGGAAAATTTGCTATTTTTGCCAAATTGTTCATCCAGCTTCGTACTGTTTTGTGCCAACTATGGAATTAATAGTTATTATGTAACTGGAAAAGCATTTACTATAAGTTGGACTTCTAACTTAAGTACTTATTTTTGGCAACATTTTAAGCTCTTTAAGGTAATGCTTACTGTATGTGGGGAGCCCGAGCATTGGATTTCAGGTCATAATTGTTAAGGGATTTTCTTGTATCATACATTTTTGCTGTTAGCTGAAATTAAACATAATTTAAAGTAAATGCAATTATGCTGGGGTAGTTTTTGAAAGATAGAAACTTGATACATTAAAACTATCCATAATTTTTTCTGTCTTTGTGCATTTCCCTTCTGTTAGAATGACCCTGAAGTTCCCATTCACGTTGGGGTTACAGTACCAATCCACTTTTCTTCTGCCTGAGGACAAATCAATAGCAAATCACTTATTACTTACTGAATACATAGGAAACAAATCTGTGGAAGTCCAGATCAAAGAGTGTGCTTATGGTCTCCCAAATTGAAGTTTACCWCCTATAAATCATCACCACCTGTAGTCTGTGAAGAATTCTGGAATGACTGATGTGTCGAGTTTGATGGAAAGATTTCGCTGTACAGTTTCTTTTCCCTCTTTTCCCTTTGCTGTTGCTGGTGCCCTCTCCCCCGCTCCCTTTCGCCCTCTTTCTCAACACATTTATGTTGGAAGAGTCAAAATCAAACAAGTGTGGAGTATTTGCACTGTTTTTGCCCCCTTAACCTTAAATTGTTCTCCGAGACTGATCTCACAGCATCCGTTAGCTGTCAGGTCTAGCTCTTAGGGATTTGTCAATGTCAATCCATTATCACTTGGCAGGGGCCATCATAGAGTGATACAAAATCCTCATTTCTCACCCCTCGCATAATGTCTGAAACTCATTGCTCAAAATAAGATGGTTAAAAAAAATTCTTAAAGGAAATGACAAGCAGGAAAATTCAAAATGACAGGTGGACACCAGCCATAATTTATTTTATTGTGCATATAGTGCAAAGGTCTAAGGAATATGAACATTCTGGATGAAATCCCATTCTTATTGAAGTCAGTGGGCATTTTCCTGTTGACTTAACTAGGTGTGGGAATTTCATCCTATAAAAAGATCAGGAGAAAAAAATAATTTCTGGTGAAACAAAAATGGAATTTTAAAATTTTCTGTACCTAATTGGGGGGAAAAAAAAGAGAAGAAAGAGTTTGCTTTGGGTATTTGCTGCTTTTTAAACTTTCATTTAGGCATAGTTTATAGTGAAAAATGAAACATTTTCTTTGGAAACTATTGATAAATACATTTTTCTATATTTGAATCAAATGATTTTGCTTTGAAAGGGCAAAAATGAAACCTTTCAATCTTTTCAAATCCTTCCTCTACCATATCCCTCCCTCCCAGCTCATTCAGGAAACTGAATAAATTTACTCTTCACCGAAACCTTTTTCTCCGAGTCCATTGAAGATAGAGATCACTTGACCAGTTTTCAAGTTGTAAAATGGTTTTATTATGCCATATAGCACTCCAGGAATTYGATTTACCCTCTCCTCTCCTGAGGGGAGTCCCTGCCCTTTTCATTCCTCGCAGGCTTTCCCTATCGAGGGGCTTCCACAGCCTCAGCTTTTCCTGCTTACTCTGGCAGAAACCCAGGAGTGGATCTGGCAAGGACTTTACATTAAGCTGAAATGATTTGCTGACATGTTAGTGCTTATATTGCGCTTTGGTTTGTCACCTCAGCAGTAAGCACTGCCAATTGGAAACACGCTGATGGCGTGTGATGTGCTTGGAGGGCTCCTCGTGAAGTTCCCTGCTAACTTTTAGATGAGTTATGTCTGGCTACTCAAACATATTGAGGAACGAGGGAACCCTAATAAACTTTTTTTTTCTGATTAAAAAAAAAAAGCAACAAAAAGACTAAAATCTCCAGATGGAGGTACAGAAATGAGTGTGGCAGATATTATTTTACAGGGGTTATTCAAAGAGTTGAAAAGCAGAGGAACTGGATTTCTTAAAATGCCTTTGTAGTGATACCTTAAAGTGGTAATGTCACTCAAACTAAATACATTTCTAATATTTTCATCCACCAGGGGATTTACTAATTTCACTAATTTACTATTTTACYAACAGTTTCCAGCTGGGACTAATAGAGTGGTCTATGGTGCTAAGTGGTATTGCAAGTTAATATAAATGTGCCCTTTTTGTGGAGTCCGCCTCGGTTTAAAAAAAACAATGCATTAGGAATAAAATTACCCGTTCCCCTCCTCCACATACCTATGCTCTTATTTCTTCCATTTTATCCTGTAGGTGAAATAGTTCCTCTCCAACTCATTTGTGTTCCACTGCTCCTCCATATAGGATTGATATTATAAGAGTGATTGTGGGCTGGAAAAAGCAAATTTGGAGAAGGTGGTTAGAGACTGTAAGAGGAGGGTGAGGGTACAGCCAGTGTCTCAATTTAGTGTCAAACATCCAATTGCTGCTGTGAAATAATTACTGCCATTTGCAATAGCTATTTTTGGACTACAGTAAGGAAAAAGATAAACATGAGAATTCACAGTGATTATGAATTTCTTGGATTTTGAAAATTGTAACATGCACCTCAACATCAGCTTATTAGTGATGCTAGATTGCGTTTAGTTCAAGTCTTTGCTGTGTGTTTTGGGATACATGAGAATGAAAGGTACTTCTCTAACAGTGAAAGGACAAAATAATGATTTATTTTAATTATGTACTTGTAGGTAAAACAAAGTTTGTCAAGTAGAACCAGTGGTTTGAAGATTATAGACTTCCTGTGTGTATATTTTGAATTGTCTGAGTACCTTATCTAGGTATTTGGGTATTTGTTTGTACATATAGCCTGTTAAGTTCATAATATATGCTTTTTTGCTCAGATCACATATATGGGGCATGTGCAATTGCATGTGCCTATATTTTAAAATCAGGGCTTCAACTTCTTTTTTTGTTGCTTTGTGCATTGTTAATTTTATTGTATTTGTGACACATTGCAATTTAATTATATATTGAACTAAATTGTCTTCAATGGAAACCTTTTTCTAATTGTATTGAAGTAGGGAAGAAACTTTCTGATGATTCTAGGAAAATGAAACTTTTTAGTTCCTAAGTTTTGAGTGTAATGATTTTTTTCCCTATATTGTATTGTAGGTTTGTTTTGCCAGTATGAACTAGCACTTTCTGAATTAATGTGTTCATTATTACACAGAGAAATTTAAGTAAAGCTGCACATTGAATGAAATATTTTTGCTCTCTACTCCTAATTAATCACATTCTTTAGAATCTTCAGCAATTAAAATGATCATTTCATTAGTATTAATCAGTCTCAAAGGTCCTGTTGTGTTTTATTTCATTTATTAGAAAAATAATACATGCTGCTAAAGAGATATAAGCTAGGCTGCCTAATGTTAAACTACATTTTAGCATATGTTAACACTTTTCAATATGCACAAATCACATTATAACCAAAGAGAGTTTTGTGAGTAGAAATAAACAGAAAACATGTTCTTATAGATCTAAGTAACTACTTTCCTAATTTTTTTTCTACTTCAGGCTCCTACATAGGACAATGAATTAGCATACTCTTCATCTGCTCCTCATACGTTTAAAAAGGAATCCAAATGATGTTTCCACCATTTTCACTGTTTTTCTTTCATTTTTTTTCTGAACATGACTCAAATGCTTGTCCAATGATCTAGTTACCTACATAGTCATTACAATATTGTGTTGTTAAAAACAGTGGATTTGAATTGATATGGTAGCTGCTGGTAGTGAGGAATCAACTGCAGCATCAACTGCATTGCCATTTCTTTATTTTCGTTCAAGCAACAAAAGGCTCTAAAGGCTCAAGAGTTCTGGACAATTACAGGATAAACATTAAAGACGTATCTGAAACTTGCCAGAACCTGAAACGTCTCAACGTTTCACTTCTTCAGATCATGTTTGGGGTTTTTTGTTTTGTTTTGAAGATTYGTTGTTTCTAGTTTCTAGCCTATTTGAAACGACTCATCATGGTATGATATTTTTGTTCTGCCTCCTGGACTATGCAGRAACTGTAGACATCAAACTGAAAACCAAAAGCATAAAAAAAGCTCCCAAAATTGGAAAGGGTCAAGCCTCTCATTGTGTCATTCTTGATAAAAATTACTTGTTTTAGTTTGCTACCTTTTGGGGGAGATTCAGATTGAAAAATATGTTGAAAGATTGCTGTGCTTTTCCTCATCATTTCCCCTTAGTCATTTCTGAGTTGAGCATTTGCCTATCTAATCTTTAGACACTTTTATCTTTGTTCTTTGTGAGTCTATCTCCAAAAAGGCACAAGTAAAAATAAAACAAGAAACTCTTTGTTAATATATGGTTGAGCATCTTGACCTTCTGAGAAGATGCTTAGGAAGAAATTTACCTTTTTAAATATTAGCCTCAAAAAATACACACGAAAAGAAATATGTTCTTGTTTAGTAGTAAGCAGATGGTACCCCTTAGAGACTGGTACAGTTGTCTTCTTACCAACTCACTAAGAATTACTGTTGTCACATAGTTATGTACTAGAAAAAGTAAGGGTAATCACTGAAGTTGGAGAGCAGTCTCTTTTATTTTGCCATTGCAGTTTAAAATATTACTGTTCCTAAAATAACCTGGCTTCACTCTGACTGCAGACTCTGCAAGGCGTAAATATCTGTGCCATACTTAAAAGTTTATTAACCTTTAGAAACGGAGCATACTCCAAAGTGTATCGCTCCCCCCACCCCCACACAATAGGCACTCCCTCCCACTGTGTGCATGTTATCAGATAACCCAGCATAGAATGMGGAGTTCTCTGTGTGCCATGAAATTGGGAGATTAATTTTTAAAGATGTTGATACCATGGCAAAGTTTTGATGTAGGGCAATTGCTTTTTCTTGCTTCAATGCTGTATGCTAACCCATTCATAGAGGAGTCCATTAACTTCTGCAATGTTTTTTAATCATGGAGAGCCAAGAAACAATTCATTTATTGTCTGAGTTCTAACTAATTCATGTTGCATAACTTGAGACTGCATAACATAACTGTTTCCAAATGGTTCACTGTAATGTAAACCTTAGTTATATAACCGTATAACAATAAAGTATCAGTTTGCATATATTTTCGCATGCTCATAATCAATCTAATAACTATAATGTAATTATGAATACTCAGTTACTTTTTGAAATGTCCTGTTTTGTTTATGGCCCTTTGCATCAGTATCTCTGTTTTGCAATGGTAACATATATATTGAAAAGAGCAGACCCCAAACCTTTTCTGAATATCTAATACACTGTTATTTTCCAACTATTTAAAAAAATCAGTATAAAAACTTAGCTGGAAATACTGAGCATTTTTTTCCTCTTCTTCTCTTTTTAACCTTTTTTTTTTTAAATCTCTGATGAATTAGGAAAAAGTCAGGGTGGAGGGAAGGAAGGGATATGCTTTGAAGAACAAAACTAAGCTTTTTTAATAGTGAAAAATATTCTTAATGATAAAAAATGAAGCTGATGTATTCATTGCTCGGAAAAGTGAAATTTTCCCCTATAATAATGATGAAACAGAAGAAGGGGAGATCCATTGGAGTAGAAGGAAGTAGAGAAGAAATTTTACTTGAAACGAGAAGATTCTAGTAACTTGTCAGGTTGGAAGTGGAGAACACAGAGGAACAGTGCCTACAGATCTTCTTTTTTTTTTTTTTTTGTCAGCTCTTTGAAGGGACAGGAATGGGAAAACATTCCTGTGCATTCAAGAAGTTGTGTGAACCATTTGGAATAAGAAATCTGGGCTCTTTGCTATTCTTCCTTTTCAAGAAATCAGAGATTGCTCTTATTCTTTTAAGTGAGCCAAGAGCAATATAAAGTTTTTGCCTTAGTATGGGCCTGGAAAGGTTAGAACAATGATGAACGACACACTGATCCCAATAAGCTCTTTCGTGTCTAACAGACAGAGACCCAGCAAGATCCAATGGGTGGAAGGTGAAGTCAGCAAAGGTCAAAGTAGAAATAAGACACAAACTTTTAAGGTTAATTAAGTATGAGAGCCATTCATTTCCTGTCACTTAAAATTTAAATTGAGATTAGATCTCTTAAACTACATCATCTCGTTGTGCTAGATAGAAGAATAACTGGATAAAATTCTATGGGCAGTGCCACACAGGAGACCAAGTCACACGAGCTGAATTAGAACCATCTGACTTTAAACATCTGTGTATTTGGTAATAAATCTCAGTTGCTCCAAGAAATGGGCAGAAGAAAGTGGCTCCAAATGTAGATTACCAAAAGTTAGATTTACTGGGAAGAGATGACCTCAAAGTGAATTAAAAATGTGGGACCACCCAAGAGGTGGACAACACCCCTGCTGTGAAATGCAACGCTCCCAAATTCTTGTATTCGTTGTAGTAAGGAAGRGGGCAGAACATTTGGTCAGAAAGTCAGGTGCAAGCCTTTGTTATGCTTCYTCACTCTAGTCTAAACCAGTTTCTGACTGAAAAAGGTAGGTCAAAAAATGCTGATTCTATCGGATGCTGAGCTGTCAGGCTGACTCTACCAGGCCTGTTGCTGGGAATTAAATTGTAGGACAGCTGCAGAAAATACCAGATGACTTCTGACTGCACTGGTCAGTAACAAGTTTTCATATTTGGATTTCAAGTTATTCTGAATACTGAATATAATTATTATGGGTTAAAGCTGCATTAACATACAAGTTCTTGGGCCTCGAGCTTTGCTGAATTGAAACAAAAGTAATATATGCTAAACTGGAGACAAACAGACAGTCACTTTCAATTTCTGTCTAACAATTCTGTTGCTTCCTTGTCATAGCTGATTTTATACAATAGATGTGTGTGAAGCTTGTAATTGGATTTAGGTTTCTCAGAATAAAATTATATTATTGAGAATAATTTGCAATGACTATTTTGCTTCTGTAATATTTCAAATACTATTGAATAAAGTACATATTGCCCTAAATTAGTATTTCTTTGCAGTTCTATTGGGTATATTACTTCTGGACATGCAATAGCCTCTGTATAATCAACTTTGTTACCATATAACATGAGCCATTTCTAGTAAAGTAAAATAGTTCTGGACAATCAGTTGAAAACTGTGTCCATGTTTTCACATCYGTGTGTGTCTACCTCTTATATGAAAGAGACACTGCTTGCTGCTGGTGAAATGTTTTCAGATAACATTGATACCTATGCTCAGTTTAAAGAACATATGTACATCATATTGAAATCAGTATTAATTAGTCATTTACCTACCATCTAAGTGCTTGTCCTGAAAATGGATGGACTCAAACTTTTGCTCAGATCCTTTCCTGGACTGGGTTTTAGAAGAAGATGATTCCAATGTAGATATTAACTCAATAAGTGACTCTGAAATAACAGGGCAGGATATTTAACTTTTTTAAGCTGCTATCTTAGCAATACTTCTTAATAAAGTAAAAGACAAACAAAACAATCCCTCACCTCCCCCTCTTTCCCCCCCACCAAAAAAACTGAGGAGCTAAACTGCCAATACAGCACGATTTTAGCCACAAATAGAATTGTACTATCAGCTTGAAACTAGCTCTCAGCAGGTACTCAGACAGCAGACGGGATTGTATTATTCTGCCATTCCCCTATCCATCTGTTAAAGAAGTTCTGTTTGGAATCAAATGCTCTTCTTTTTAATTATTTTTTAAGAATAATCTAATTTTTGAATACAACCACTGGAACTTTATGTGTGCATACCTTGCAAGTGTTTAGCAAAAAGCTTCCTTTGTTTATTTTTGTCCAGGGTATTCTTCTCCACTACCTTTATTTCTTTTAGAAGTGAGTTTATGCCAATCCCAAATACTCATTTGAACATCTGTAACTATAGAATCTCCCCTGTTTTCCTCTATATTGTTTTTGTGGCTTGGAATGTCTTCCCAGTTGCATGTAGGTTTAAAATAGTGCTTGGTTCTTTTAGATAGTATGCCCTCTTTGTAGAAAATGTGCTTGACTCTGTACCATAGCTACAAGAAGGGAAAAGAAAGGACCTCTATTATTAAGACATGGATTTCCCCCATTCTTTAGTCCAGGGGATACTTGTTTTATTATCTATTTTGAAAGCTTCTCTATCTTGGACATTATTTTTAGGCTTTATACAAGAAGGATTTTGTTTCCATACTGCCAAAGTGCTTGAAAGGTATATTCATTCATATTGGTGATATTGCTTTTTGGCTATATAGGTCTTCCAAATGAAATAAACTGCATCAAGAAAAGGGCGTAACTGACCCTACATTCCTCTTGGCAAAACTGAACCTGTGTTAGAGTTTGTGCAGGCATAAATACATAGATAAGGAATTGTTGCTYATCATGCTTCTGTGGTGGATATACTCAGAAGAGGTTGGTGCATAGCCTTAGCTTTATCCTCCTTTCAGTCTGGATTTTTTCTGGAATTAGAGGTGATAGAAAGGATATCTGTGGAAGACAGAAGGTAGCATTGATAAAGACAAATGTAATTTAGAACAAGGTCCAGGAATTTTATCCCATTGATATTGTTATCATCTCTTACAAGAAATGGAGATTCAAAATGAAACTGGCAGAGCTAATCTCACCTGGGGAAATCATAAAAAAACAGCCTTAGAAAGCTAACTTTAACCACCCCCCCCCAAAAAAAAATTTTAATAATTAATTCAGGTGTTATAAATTGCTGCAGTGATATGGTATAGATGCTAGCTACCATATAAGAGTTTGCTTTTTTTATACCTTTTTATTTTAAAGTAGATTTAGAAGAGCTTGAGAGCTTGGTATGTCAGTGGAGAGCTTGGGAATAATCTTTGGAGTTTTCTGGACCATGTCTTAGAAATCATGGCTCAGATTTAAAAAAATTACTATTCTTTGATTCTTGAACCAAAATGTTGCATGTATGTAGGCAGATTGCCTGGTAAGCATTTCTTTTGCACTGAGATCTTTGTAGGATACTCTGTGGGATAGACTTAGTGGGCTAAAACTGAGATGATCAGGGTAAGCAGTTTTTGAGGCTCTGCCTGCTACCTCCTGCCTCAAAATACCTGCTTTGGGTGTCAACATACTTTCCAAAAAACTCCCATGAAGATAATAAGTTCCTGAAAATGTCCCGGTCACATTAGTGTTGTTTAATCGGAGACTTCACAGAGAGAATCCTGTCCACCTCCAGATTTTACTCAACTTCATCTTTTCAAAATGTTTTAAAATGAACATACTTCAACAGCTTCATTAGAAAGTAGTGCTGCTGTAGTTCAGCAACAGTGGGTTTCTGTATTTAGAGTCACTTCAAAAGGAGATTATCAAAGAAGAGAAAGGGTGTAGTTTATATATTAATCATGGAGGAAATGTAATGACTGAGGGACTTGGAATCACTCCCAGGAGTGACAAGATGGGAAGTCTGGATCCCGTTCACCTAAGTGAGATCGTGTGAATGCTTCGAATCTATTTTCTGCTGATACCTTGCTTTCAGCTTTTTAACCACACTAAAATTAAACACGTGATGTCAAAACCAGAGTGGCTAAGAGAGAAACAGAGAACTTGATGTGTTCCACAGACAGTACTAAAATGTGGAGGGGAGACGTGGCTGGAGTAGTGAACGCCACAGAACGGGCTGTCTGAAATTGGGAGCCACCTGGAAGTTGAGGTTCAGGAGTCTGCATTTGGACACGGACCCATCTCTACCATTTTCTGTTAGTGTTTCCAGCTAGTAAATGAAGGCACATGACAAGTACTAACAATGTCTACCAGCACGACTTCCTATCCTTCTGCAACTGCTTTTCAACCTTGACATCCACATCACTCTTATTTCAAATTAAAAGATGGTGACTGATGCTTTTTGGGTTGGATTTTTTTCCCACTCTTGTTTTTATTTGGAAGGGGAGGGGAGGATTTAATTCCTAAAACTCAGACACTGGCAAATCAAGAAATAAAAAGCTTAACTTTCATTTCCTAGAAGAAAACTGATCCTTTACTGTCTAATTTGTTAATCAAGTTAGTTTTGTGCTTGTGTGATCAAGGTATGTATTCTCTCTTTCCTGTGTTTTCTTTTAAGTGATATTTGCTGATATAAAGTAGTCTGAAGGAGATATTGTTATAGTAAATAGACTATAATATAGTTGTAAAATTAAATTGCCTTTCACCTGAGGATTAAAGAGAAAATAACTATGTAAATAATATAAGCCTAATGCAGTTTGCTTTCTTCCTGTGAAATATATGGTCCACGAAATGCACAGGACCTGAGCAGTCAACTATAGACTGTTTATCAAACGTAGCCTGGTTAAGCACGTTATATCTGGAATTATATCTCTTCACAATTGGAATTGTCTATCCATTCTGTGACATCAAGACCAGGAACCTCAATTATTCTTTGATCTTTCCCACAAGCAAGATAATAATTGGAAGTTGACAAAATTCATGCTCAGGTTGGGGAATATTGATTTCTGTTTGTCTTGCATCTTAGCATCTAGAATGTGACTGTCATGTATACTAAAACATGAAATTTACTGTCTTCATAAAAGTTTTACTTAATCAGCCATCAAAGGCAGGAGTTATTGGCAGCTTTTTCATTGCTAAACATAGGGTAAAGCACCTGATTATTTTTGTATTTAGAGGTTCTGTGGTGACTTTCATGTACATCAATAAATATTAGGTCATTTATGTATCCTGCGTAAAATCCTCATTGTTCTTAAGTCATTACAAAATTATTTTCTGCTTGTTTATTGTCATGACATACTTTAAGAACCAATTCTTTACATATGAATATATTCCTATCTGTTCATAACCAGGACAAAGTAATGTTGTCTGAGTGGGATGTAATAGTGGAGTAGCGTTACTTTGAAATAGTTCACCAAGAATAAATATCCTGATAAAAAGTGCAGGCATGACATTCACTTTCAAGTGTTCAGAACAGCTGAATATGATTTTAGCTTAACTGCGATTGATCAAACCAGAGAGGAATAGTGCAGGAAGACAGACAATGTGATTTCAAGTCTCATTTGAGAGATTAAAGCACTAAATTTCACCCTTTTTTTCCTCACAGCCTGTTTTCTGGCTTTGATACTATGACTGATTTTACAGGTAATCCCAGTATCACTTGGACTCTGGAATTTTCCTGACCATTTAGCATTGGTCTCTTTAAAATAAGATTGTTAAAGAGAGATGATGATGATTGTGTGTTTTAGTGAGGAGGGAGAATAGAAAACTTTTAGTAATATCTACAGCCTACATGCGTTACTTCTGAAGCAAGTGGTCATTGAGCAGCTCCTCAAGGTTTGAATGCAAGTAAGCTTGTGTACTGGGACTTTCAGTTATCATCTTTTCCTATGCTATTGGGATATTTCAATTTACCTTAATATATGATGTGTCTTAATACATGACTGTTCACTGGAACCAGTATTAAAAAGCAGAACATTTGGAAGCATTTGGAGGGAATGCATCTTTAATGGAACAGATTATTTTTCCTACTAAATTAAAATGAGTGTTTTGTTGCTTTCATGTGCAACAACAGTTTTTAACAATTTGGGTGGAACATTTTTAGCCTAGTTCCAACAGTTGGAATTACATGTATAGTTGATCAGAAGTTTCAGACTGCTCACAAAACTTGCTTTTGTCTTCCTCGTAAAATGAAACCAGGAAATTTGTTATGATGTGGCATTATCAGTTGATATTTTCCCTTAATTTTACTGAATTGTATGTAAAAGTAAAAGTTATATGGCAGCTAACAATATTTGAATTGGATACTTGGAGCTGCTGAATAAGAAATGGGATGATTACATTTCATTTTTGAATAAAATTTGTTTAGAGACAGTAACTGGCTCATTAGGGTGGGGGAAAATCTGCTGAGTCTCCACTTAAAAATGGTAAGCAATTAGGGGGACACTCCAGAATATAAAAGATGTAAAATTGTGTGTTAGATTTGCTAGCCCAGAAGAAGCAAGTAATAAACATATGAAATGATGAAAGCTCTCTCTTATCTAAATATTCCTGTTCCCTACATTACTTCCTGAGGAGGTTAAATTGCAGTGCACTTATATTGCCCACAGAGTTGGTTAGGAGAATGGAAGGTAAAAAGTCTGGAGAGTAAGTTGGGTCTGTGATGAAAGTGGTGTGTGGATTTGTACCTTAGGTCCATTACTACCCACCTGTCCACATATGTTGTTTATGTGTGGATTACTTGAGTTATGATGATGAAGCAAGAAAAAAAAACCTAATTTTTTGAAATCTATGGCTTGTTTCTTCCCTGGATTAGTTTTGAGGTATGTTGAATTCACTGTTTTCTCCCTACATGTATGTTTTTCAATTTCAAATGCATTTCTGGAGGTTCCTGTACCATCCCATCTTTTGTCAAAGAGCTCAGTAGTTAGGGCAGAAAGATAGCTTATGGTGATGTCTGCTGCCTTGGCCAGTGGCCAACAGTAGCTGCCTACAGGAAAAATGTAAGAAACGGGTAACTGCTGAGTGACTTTTCCCACTACCGCAACCAGCCCAAGTGCCCTTTCTCCCTCCTTTGCCTCAGGAGTTGGTCTCTCTCTTTCTTTCTCTTGCTTTATCACTCAGTGAACATTTCAGTATTTAAACAAATTGTTAACAACAATCTCTAGGAGATGTTATTTGCAGGTGGTGGACATGTTCTTCTGCAAACTTTTAGACTTTCTGATCAGTGTCTGAGGAAGACACTGATATTGAAGTCTGTGCCTGCACAGAAGCACATGCCAATTGAATTTGGGACTGCTACCCTTCTCCCATCTACCTCTCCCTTCTTATGTGTTCCAGCTACCTCCTTTGTACAACAAAATAATTTATGCAGCTGAGCTAGTCAGAAACTCTCCATATTTTTGGTGGCTCTGTGCTTGTGGTATCCTTTGGAGGGAGTATTCAATCGTTATATATAGAGAACAACAAGATGACAGTGAATGAAATTTGGAGTATATTTGGAAGACAGAATAACCTGGATTCCAGTCACTACTTCTGGGAACATTTAATTATTTATACAATATGGAACAGCTGGAGGGATTAAACAACCTTTCCCCCCCCCCCAAAATAATAAAAAAGCCCTTAACTTTTTTTGCATTTGTCATGCATGCTTGCAAGTAGAATCTTTTTTTCTGTTTATTTTGTTCATTTTGGCAAGAAAACTTGGGGACAATAACTGTTTAATTCCTGCAAATGTTTTAGAAGAATGTAGGGGAGTAAAGGTTGATTGCTGAGCCCAAGCAGCCCTAATTCACGTGATATTGGGGATGTTAGACCTTGTTTAGGTTCTTGATACTGGATGGGGCAATTAGCAATTTTTTCTATTTTAAAAAGATATTTTTTTTGTTTTGAACAAATACAAACATCACTGCACTTTCTATAGGGAACTAATGTTCAGTAGTTTTTTGGGATAAATGTTGTCATTGTTTGTTTGTTTACTTACTAAAGTTGTTGATCGAAAACAATAAGTGAGCCTCTTATGGTCGCTTTAGAAATGTGATAGAATACACATAATTTGGTGTAAATTAGATTGATGTTGAGATATCCTGATATGCTGAAAAGGCAATATATGATTTTGGATGTGTCTGATTTCAGTAGAGGCTCCAAACTAATTGCCGTTTTAATTTCTAGTGAATCCTCATAATAAGTTCTGAACAGTTTGTCTTGAAGCTATGCTTTGATATCTAAATGCACTTCCTTTTCTACAGATTACAATAGACAGCTCTGAAGGAAAAGTCTTTCAGATGTTTCAAATCAAGTGCATTTGAGTATTAAGATATTGCAAGCTTTCTGTAGCAATGAGGCAAACTGGGAACAATACTTTTTCCAGAACGTTAGTGAATAGAGGTGAACTAGCATGCAGGGTATCCATACCCTCTTGTGGCTATGTTCACTTGTCAGTACATGACAGGTCCCATAGTGGGAGTTATTTGAAATCTAATGAAGTTAGTAAACAAATCCTAGACTGCTCATGTGTATATTCTGAATTACCATTTTCTTGCTATATCACCACATTCCTGTTTGGTTGGAGCCACATACTGTGTGTTGCCATTTTGTTTGCTATACCAGCATATGCCCTTTTGGGAAGGCAATATTAGAAGACCATGACAAACAAAGTTTCATAGCATAACTGCTCTACCTCTATGTGCTGGAAGGAGCATTTGTTCCCTTGAGCCTCTGTTTCAGCTATAGACAGTGCGAAGAGGTCTGTGAAAGAGCTTTAGAAAAGAATATGGGAGAGTTCAGAGTCTGGACATTACGTTTAATTTCTATCTGCTGTACTGTTATGTTTATGATCCAAGAGCCAAACATCCGTGAATGTTCTGGCGTGTATTACAAATGAAGACTTCAAAATCTTCCAGCAACCTTGCTTACAGTTTTGTAAGTATTAATTTGAAACTGCTCTGTTTGGTCTTTACCAACAGCTTTACCAACGGCTTTACCAACAAACAACTCTGGAAATGACTTCTATCATTCATCTGTGAAAAAAATAATCCTCTTATTCCCTGATTTTTCTGTGGATTAAATATTTAAAGAGTTGAGTAGAGAGTTTTGTGATTCCAGGAACATAGATATTATTGCTCTACTGAATACTTTTCTGTTACATTGCCCAGGAGTCTGCCTGATTCAAATTGCAGTATTGTTGTTGGAAATGTAATCTGTGGTAGCAGTAGTGCCACTTCAGCTTAGTAGATGGCTCTCCAGACTTTAAAGGCTGGAGTGACCTCTTGCTCTGTGACCTGTGTAAGGGGAGCTGTGCCACCCCAAGAAGTGCCCTTACAAGATTCAGGGCTTCAGTCCTTACCAGAAAGAATTGCTATGCTTGGTGCTCTGTCATAATGAAGATTTGCCACATCTTATTGTACCTCCTAACAGACCTTGTACCTCCTAAGTAGTATAATTAACTAGCACATACTCAACAGTGGGAATATTCACATTGTAGACCCTTCTCTTGCCATTGCAATCCAATGCCACGTCTAGTGCATGCAACCGTATGAGAGACAAAGGATGAAAAAATTCCTTGCCTTTATTTTCCTGTATAATAATACAGGTATTACTGTAGGCCTTGCAGTAGTCTGATGGGGTAAGCTCCTACAAAGGACACTGATCTCTTACACGCATTGAATTCCTTCCATGTATTGATAAGTGTAATCATACTTCTTGAACCAGCCACAAAATCAGAAGTAATATATTTCAGTAACTGGAGAAGTTTTTGTTCATCTTATTTTCTTAGCTATTAATTTTTTTAAAAGACTAGCTTTTGTGTTTTCCGAGATAGGAAAAATAATATATTAGCTATAAAGTCCTGCAAACAGACCTCCAAATTGCATAAATCCTGCTGCAGAAGTTCTTTATTTTTGTTTAAGCAAGTGCCTAAGATGTTCAGTATAACTCTGTGTATTCAGCTTTGCATTCATGATCTTTTTTTTGCAGTCATTGGGAGTGAACCAGTGAAAAGAAGCTGAGGGGACAGGGTTATGTAATCACCCTTTCCATCACTTTTGCTGTCTGTAAAAGACTTCTTTGGGAAAACAGAATAGCACTTCTATGTTTTGGTTTAAAAAACTGGTTATGTCAGAATAAAATTGGATGTGTTAGTGTGTATTGTTTGTTACATTTCTCAGTATTGTTTCATTTTTCTGTACTTTGAAATTATGGGATGTTTTCCAAAACAGTGGTTTGCTATGGTTTGCTAGTATTTAGACATGTCTATGTGGCACTGACTTGCTGACAAAACTTAACTGACTGTTTTACCTCAACCACATTTTGAACCCCAAACACTCATCATTTTAAACTGCAGAAAATGATACATCTGCTCTGTC
The DNA here is from genome assembly GCF_003343035.1 of Apteryx rowi. Lineage (NCBI taxonomy): Eukaryota > Metazoa > Chordata > Aves > Apterygiformes > Apterygidae > Apteryx > Apteryx rowi. Next base: position 1,156,632 of record NW_020450761.1, read on the forward strand.
TGTTTATTCCTTGATTTGTATCTTCCTCTATTCAGACTGGAAGTAACATGCAGATGGGAAAAAACAGTGTGTTTTCTGTATGTTGTGTTTACATATTTAGTAAGGAGGGCAAGATAGGAGATGCATACTTTGCCTTTGAAAGGTGCAAAGTTGACACTTGTTGGCAATCCTTGTGGGAAACATCTCAGGACAGTTTGTTTTCCAGTGCACTCCCTCTTTACCCCCGCTGTTTTTGCAATCTCAGACTTACAACTGTAGCTCCAGACTGGTGCCAGCAGCTGCTGGCGAGGTCTATGCTTACTCTGTTTAGCTCCTTCTGATGGACACAGTTCCTCTCCTTCTGGCACCTTGCTAACAACCCTGGTTCTTTGATTCAACAGTTGCACAATCATATCCCAGGTCCTGAGAAACATTGGGCTGATGCATAAATGAATGACACTTTTTCAGAGCATGGTTATGGTGCTTCAGAGCATGAGACCATCTTTTAAAGCTATGAAGCCAATATCATAATATTAATCTGGATGATGAAATTACTCTATTTTAGAAGTATCAAATAATGCAGACTTTGAAAAGGAAAACTTATTTTGATCTTCTAATGTAGGAACTTATTTAGAATAATGCTGTTTCTCTGCAAGTATTTTAGTACTTTTCACTATACTTAGTAAAATATGTATATGTATTAGCAGATATTTGCATATGTATGTTTACTATATATTTTACTATATATATTCTAGTATATATTTACTATATTCTATATTCTGTATATTCTATACATTTGCTTTGAGAAGTTCATGACAGATTAATTTAATCCAATTTGTTGACCCAAAGCACATACTTTCTTAAGTGCTCTGTGATTCTTTGGTGCACCTGAGATATCTCTACTGACCGTAGAGAGGCAGGTGCGATGGCCTAGAAATGAGGCAGTCACCTGTAAGGTGTGAGATGAAGGTGTAGTTTTCTCATTATTAAGGTTTAGTATTATTGTAATTTCGATTTATATTTTCTATTAGGAATTGGCAGAGAAGGAGGTGAAGTACAGTCAGGAAAAGTGGCGAGGTGCCTGCAAATAGGCAATTATTATTTGAATGTCAGTGCTGTCCATAGGAAGGTTGCTGGTTCTCTAACTGTCTAAGCATCCAGATCTTCAAAAGGCCAAGATGGTAAATAACTCTTTAATACACAGATGAAACTCCTTTGCTTAAGTCTTGTCTGGGTTTGAGACAGACACCTGCGTGTAGGTACACATCTATAGACATACACAGAGGGGAGGAGGCAGGAAAACTGCAATGGGCAAACTGTTGCAAGCATTTTTTGTTTTATTTAGATCTTGTTATTTCTTGTACTGGCTCACATGAAGAAGTGTGACTGCTGTTTGAGTTCCTTAACAAATTTTTATTTCTGTTGCTTCAGCTCTCACATGTAGCCGTAAATTCAGATTGAATAGAGGTCCTGGAGCTCTGCTAATGGGTATGTTCAAGACTTTGAGACATTCATTAGTCAAGACTTGGTTGGACTTGCTTTAATGAAGCTCAGTTATAAAACCCACTTTCATAAAGAGATACGGCCTTGAGGAAGCAGCAGACAGAAAATATGTGAAGAAGAAAGGTGACTGCAGACAGCAATAGTGGTTGCAGCATTTTGTAACTTAGGGAAGCTAAAAACATGTGTTCTACATATTGAGATCAGGCCACGCTAACTTACTTCAGCGTCCTGCTGGGTGTTGATTTACAGCTGGAACCTAGCCTGGGTTACATCCCCGATCCATCATGCTTTTCTGACTCCAGTAATACAACATGGGACTATATTTCAGCTGTTAGAGCTAATCCAGTCAGGGAACCTGCCTGCAGCAAAAACAGAGATGAAAAGTTCCCGTTTGCATCTCCCGTAAGGTGCAGCGACACCAATGTCAAGTGAAGTTTAATGCTCACCTGACTTAGAAAATACATGTTCTTTCTAAAGTGTTAAAATGCATTTTTAAAAATACTTAACCAGATTTCCTTAACAATTCTCATTTCCATGTTGTTCCTCAAAGAATACTTTTATCTTAAGGATTTGCAGGATAATCTGATGTATGTGGGTGTTTTGAGGGACAGTTGACAAGTTATGCTGTCAGGCACTTTGAAGTGTTCCTTGCAGCCCCTAGGTGGCTATACTATTGCACTTTCCAAACTACAGATCATTCTGTATCCTAAATCTTGTGTTTCTAAAACTTTTCTGTGCTAGCTTACCTCTGCTGTCGCTGAAATCAGTGGGAAGTTGCCACCAAGAACAAACTTAGGTCTGTGAGATTTGCTTTGAAAATAACATGGCCAATGCAGAGAACTATTCTGTGGGTAATTCAGCGGACTTCTCTTAGACACACATGTTAAGATGGAATGAATTATTTTCAGGATGTACCTACACTGTACTGACTACAATGAGAGGCTTAGATGACCTAGGTGGTTATATATTTGCTTTCCCTATTGATTATTTATGAGCTGTATTTCAGCATGGCTTGTTGTCACCAAAGCTATGGTGATCCAGTGCTTGAAACTCCGTGGGAATTGATATCTGTGGAAAGAATGAAACTGTAGTGGTTTTAGTCTTCTGCAGCAGACTCGTCTGTGTTTGAGAGGTACTGAGCAGAATTTTCACCCAATTTGGAGAAGGATGCAATAGCTTCAAGTCAGCTTCAGCCACGTCCTCACTCTTAGCTGCTGGACCTGTCATGAGGGCTGCAGAGCTGGCTGGTATTGTCCTAGGACTGTGCGCTGTGCCTCTGCCCAGCCCTTGCTGACAGACTGTTTGTGGGCCAGGGTTAGAGGGACACTCTGACTTTCTCAGATTTGCTTCTGTCCTCAGTTAGTGCACCAGTGACATTGGAGTATCCATTATGCAATGTTTTGGGGTTTTTTTGGTGTGGGGCGGAGAGGAATGAGGACATGCAATCACATCACAACTTTGAACTTGCTAAGAAATGCACTTAGCTATCAAGCAAAGGAGTATCTTGTTCTGTG